>NW_026273403.1:97500-113337 GCF_020536995.1 Dreissena polymorpha | reverse complement strand
TGTTATATTATGTTCATAATTATGTGATATTACTTGGGACTTGATATGAATTGGGAATTCCTATAAATTTGCTTTCATATTCACCAACATAAGTGCTTGTATTTATGAGCATACATACGTGTAATTATTGATAATAACTGTAGTTATAGGTATTTATGTTTTTGCAGAACTTGTTGCCATTTCAACTACACATAGGGTCATTTTAATGATAAATATCCCAAAACATTTAATGGTAATTTTGTTTGAAGACTGTGGGATTGTCTCCCTTGACATACCTTTAAATTGTGATACTCAATAACACACTTATAAAAGTCATGTGGTACTCAATGACACACTTATCTAGGTCATTTTGGTACTCAATGACAAACTATTAAGGTCATTGTGGTACTCAATGACACACTTATCAAGGTCATTGTGGTACTCAATGACACACTTATCAAGGTCATTGTGGTACTCAATGACACACTTGTTAAGATCATTGTTGTACTCAATGACACACTTGTTAAGATCATTGTGGTACTCAATGACACACTTGTTAAGATCATTGCGGTACTCAATGACACACTTGTTAAGATCATTGTGGTACTCAATGACAAGCTTATTAAGGTCATTGTGATACTCAATGACACACTTATAAGGTCATTGTGGTACTCAATGACACACTTATCAATGTCATTGTGGTACTCAGTGACACTAATTAAGGTCATTTTGATACTCAATGATACACTTATTAAGGTCATTAGGGTACTCAATGACACACTTATTGAGGTCATTGTGGTACTCAGTGAAACACTAATTAAGGTCATTTTGATACTTAATGATACACTTATTAAAGTCATTATGGTACTCAGTGACACACTTATTAAGGTCATTGTGGTACTCAATGACACACTTATTAAGGTCATTGTGGTACTTCCCAAATGGTTTAACCAAATTGGCAATCTTTTGTCCCATGTGTGCATCAGCCAAATTAACACAGTAACTGAAGAGTTGTGGCCCATGAATGATCAACATTTAGACTTTTACTGGTAGTACCTATATATGCAGTGTTCCACTATTTTGCGTCAATTATCGTCAACAATTGCATGAACCTGTATTGAGGCATACTTCAACTAAATTTCAAAACCTACTCCCTGTAACTGTATGAATGGCTCAGACTTAGACTTGGACTAAGACTTGGATTGTAAGTTTCGTCCCTCTTTGTTCTAAACTTTTCGATTTAGGTATCAATTGCTGGATTTTTAGAAGATTTTCTTTTACACTGGATTTTTATATACCCCATTAGTCCATTACCAAATGGTAATGGGGGCTATATAGAAGTCACTTTGTCGGTCTGTCTGTCGGTCTGTCTGCAGGTCTGTCGGACTGTTGGTCTGTCTGTCTGTCCCGAAATTTCATTCGATCTTCACCGAACTTGGTCACAAGTTGTATCTAGATGATGTCTAGGTCAAGTTTAAATATGGGTCATGCCGGTTTAAAACTAGGTCACTGGGTCACATAGTGTGTTTTAAACCAAAAAGTTTGTCTGGACCATAACTATGTCATTTATCGTTAGATTTTTAATGACGTTTGTTTACCATCATGGGACGGTGTGTGGTGTGAAAAAAGTACGTCGATATCTCCAAGGTCAAGGTCACACTTGGAGTTCAAAGGTCAAATGCTTGTCCAGGCCATAACTTTGTCATTTATTGTGAGATTTAAAATCATTTGGCAAATTTGTTCACCATCATTGGACAGTTTGTCACGCGAAAGAATTACATTGATATCTCCAAGGTCAAGGTCACACTTTGAGTTCAAAGATAAAAAATGGCCATAAATGAGCTTGTCTGGGCCATAACTATGTCATTCATTGTGAGATTATAAATCATTTGGCACATTTGTTCACCATCATTGGACGGTGTGTCGTGGGAAAGAATTACATCGATATATCCAAGGTCAATGTCACACTTGGAGTTCAAAGGTAAAAAATGGCCATAAATGAGCACGTCTGGGCCATAACTATGATGTTCATTGTGAGATTAAAAATCATTTGGCACATATGTTCACCATCATTGGACAGTGTGTCACGCCAAAAAATTGCATCAATATCTCCAAGGTGAAGGTCACACTTTGAGTTCAAGGTAAAAAATGGCCATAAATGAACTTGTCCGGGCAATAACTATGTCATTCAGTGTGAGATTTTAAAATCATTTGGCACATTTGTTCACCATCATTGGACGGTGTGTCGCACGAAAGAATAATGTCGATATCTCCAAGGTCAATGTCACACTTTGAGTTCAAAGGTAAAAAATGGCCATAAATGAGCTTGTCCGGGCCACAACTATGTCATTCATTGTGAGATTTTAAAATCATTTTGCACATTTGTTCACTATCATTGGACGGTGAGTTGCACGAAAGAATTACGTCGATATCTCCAAGGCAAGGTCGCACTTTCAGTTCAAAGGTCAAAAATGGCAATACATTATTTTGTCCTGGCCATATGGCCATAACTATGTCATTCATTATGAGATTTTAAAATGACTCTGTACATTAATTTTGTTCACAGTCATTGGACGGCGTGTCATGTGAAAGATTCAAGAATTTAAGGTCAAATGGCTATAAATGATAACAGCATAATAATTCTTAAAAATCTCCATAAATTAGATTCTCTTGTTTTGTTAAGACAGCATGCAAAATAGTCTGTGTTAATGCGGCACGTGGGGGTATACGTCACGTCTGTGACAAAGCTCTAGTTTAGATTGCTTTCCATATGATTGGTTTATAGAGTGTTTTCACTGAAAACTTTAATTGTTTATATTTAATAAGTATATATCACAAATGATGATCAGTTAATATCGCAACTGATGTGTATTTTAATTGTTATTAATTGTTATTATTTATGTTTCCCATTATTATGTCTCCCATTACAACTATTTTCCATATTTATCTCTACAATACCAGAATATACTAAGTCGGTAAACTACAGGACTGTTTGTCTTGGTAATATTGTATAAAATATCATGCATATTAATTATGCTAATTATCACATGTCAACAAGTACCAAATATCTGTTAAATGGTATTACAGCTTATCAACTTAAGTATTTTACATCATAGCAAAACTTTTATGAAGATTAAAATCCTGTATTGTTAGGAGCTTTAGCCGTTCATTTCAAGGGGATTTTAACACTATGTAATCATAAATAACAAAAAAATAAAAATAAAATGGAATGTACTTCAATTATCAATATAAACTCGGTTCAATTGTGATACAAAATAAGACAAAACTTGAATTTGTTGTTTTCAATTAATATCAATTTGGATTTATTTTGTTACAATAATAAATATTAACTTTGAATGGTTGTTTTACAATAATAAATATATATATTTAGCTTTACAAAAATAAATATGAACTTGGATTTTGTGTACTTCTAACATTGATGGTCAGTTGTATTAATGACATTATAATGACCATAAGATGGTCACAGATAATTACATACTTGTGCAGATTTTTGCCAATCGGTCTGTATGGCGGGTTCAATTGTGGTTGTATTATCTGGTTCAGGATGCACAGGTGTTTTAATACACCTGTAATTATGACCTAGCTAAATATTTTGCCTACATGACTTCAGACAAGTCTTCTTGTTTCTTGAAATTGATAATATCAACCTATGGATTAGATGGTGCACTTGTGGAATTAGATGGCTGTATATTAATTTGGACTTCATTAAGTGGAAAACTAAATTCCATTTTTGTTGTTGTTGTTTTACTCGATTGTTGAGGCCCTTTCCAAGGTTGTCAAGCAGCAGTATCCTACATCCATTATATTTTGTGATTTCTTTAAGGAAAGGAGACGTGTTTTAAGATAAAAAAAAAGATACAGGTGACTTCTAATTTTAAATAGGGATCTTTTTTTCTAAGAAATATTTTTTTTCCCAAAACTAAAATAATTATAATAATGAAGATTTTGAGATCTATAGCATTTCTTTAACATTGCACAAAATTACATGTTTTACAAGCTATACAAGATATAACATAACAATTTAATTAATATATTATTTACAACTCTAATTCATGAAGATGTAAAATTCTAAATGAGTTGTCTTAAATCAGACTTTAAATACATTTGTTACTGATTGGAAGTTAACCTATAAACACACCCTCGTCAACATCATCATCATGTTATTTTTTTCTTCTTCTCATTAACATGACCTATATCATCATCATCATCATCAGTATAACAAATCCAATTGCTCTAATTTCAATTATCATCATATTAATCCATCATCATTTAAAACATTTATATTTTCTTTAATTGTTCTTGCTTTTGCAATGAACTTCTGTTTAGTAAGTGTTCATGAACTGCCATTCTTGATCTGTTCTCGTATTATTTTCCAGTTTGCACAGTCTATGAGTAGCCAATAGGTACATAAATATGATATACAAATAAATAATTAAACTATAAAACTGGTTATATATAATGCTATAATGCTGAGTTAGTATGCCTACATATCAAAATGTACTGAGTGCTTAAATCAAGGTATAACAGGATGGAGGGAAGGAATGCGGATGTATTGAAAATCAGTAGGAGGGGGTGATAGAGGGTATAAATCAAATGGGCTGTGCTCTGTGAAAAGGTTTAAATGCATGTGCGTAAAGTGTCGTCCCAGATTAGCCTGTGCAGTCTGTACAGGCTTATCAGGGACGATACTTTCCGCTTTCCTGACAGTTTTCATTTAAAGAAAGTCTCCTCATAGCAAAAATCCAGTTTAAGGCGCAAAGTATCGTCCCTGATTAGCCTGTGCAGACTTCACAGGCTAATCTGGGATGACATTTTATGCACATGCATTAAGCCCCCTTTTCACAGCTCAAATATAATTGTGTTGGCTGTACCCCACTTTTTTAATGATGCTCCTTCCCCAATCCCAATTCTCTGAGGAATAATTAATAATTTAGGAAGTATTATTTCCCGGTATTGGAGTCTTTCCAAATATGCAAATAAATTTTCAATATTCAAATACTTTTTTGCCCAATTATTTGCAATAGGATTCTTTATTGAAATTTACAATACTTTTGCCAACATTATTTGGTGAAAGAATTCATTGCGCTGTTTGAGTCTTCCAATGAGTCTTATTAGTAGCCCTACTGGCATTTAAACCTATTTTTCATGGGACCCAAACTTTGTTTAAGGAAATCAAACAGTAATTGTTGGATACACATATGTTAATGACAAATATTTAAGCATAAATAATTTGGACTGTTTCCTGCTGAAGAATATGAAAGTTGATCCTATATTCACCATTCTATGACCGAAAGGTCATATGCCTGTTTAATTCTGTGACCAAATATGTCTACATGCTTACCACCAGGTTTAGCAATATACTGGAGCAAAACCTGATATGTTAAAGATCTTTGACACAGTTTTTTCATTTGCAAATTTCAATAACCAATTGTTTCGTGTTATGTCTGAGATCGTTATCAATTAGTCACTATCTTTTTGTGTACAGTTAATATTTGTAATTGTGTTTGTTTTTATTTTATACGCTTATCAAGAAGAAAAATAAAGCATTTTTGTTATGTTATCCTACATAAATCGAAGTAGTTTGTGTTAACTGTGTTTCTTTTGGATTATTGGTGGCTACTGATAGAACATTAAATTTTGTTAAATTTGAATTGTATCAATCGCTATTTATTATAAAAAATGGTACAGAGTATCTCTTTCTCCTAAAATATCTTACTTCAAGCATGCAGTTATGAACTTGAATAAAAGAAACCTTTTCAGGGATATAATTTTAGATTAATTGCCCATTAATAGGAAAGGACATCATGTATGCAACATTTTCTATGGAATAATACCTGCAACGTCTTGAAGTGGCATTGAAACTAGTCATGAGTGACTTTATTGCACTTGTCTTTGCCTGGACTTAACATGGCATTTATTCAATTTGTTTACGATAAACTGTCATCTGCCTGCAAGGCAACTTACGAGAAAAATGCGAAATATTTTGAGAGAGGCCTAGGCTACAATTCACTAAGGTTTGTATCCATCTGATCTATATTTTACCTTAATGTATTGTATCCATCTGATCTATGTTTTACCTATATCTATTTGTATCCATCTGATCTATATTTTACCTACAATGTATTTGTATCCATCTGATCTATATTTTACTACATTTATATGAATTTGTATCCATTTGATCTATATTTTACCTATATGTATTTGTATCCATCTGAGCTATATTTTACTACATGTATATGAATTTGTATCCATCAGATCTATATTTTACCTATATGTATTCATATCATCTGATATATATTTTCCCTATATGTATTCATCAGATCAATGTGTTTTATACAGTGAGCAAATTTGGATTTAAAAGTTATAGCCCAAATTCTTATACACATATATAAAAAGTAAAATTTCTTACTAGCCCGACTATATAAATTATTTAATTCCCACTAGCCCGAATGGATTTTCACTAGCCAAAACCCTTCGGGCTATTGCGAATTTCGCACACTGTTTATATATAGATATTAGCAAATCTGTAAGTTTTTCTTTATTGAAATATACTGCTTAATACATTTGGAAGCCATTTTTAATCCCACTCTACCTTTTACATAAAAATGCTAACGCTAATTGTAAGTCTATATTCATAGACAATATATTTTGTACCATTTCATTTACAAGAGTTATCCTAGCCTGCAGGGTGTGCCTTTGGAAAGTTTAGTAGCCTGATATCATTGTTTGGGAAGCCCCTAGGCTCCATGCTTTTTAATTGTCTGACTCAGCATCAAACATTTTTTGTTTATAATATGTTGCAAACATTTGGTATGTAATGTAATCAAGTCAGATGTTGAGGGAATTTCCTTATAAGTGTATTGTTAAACCTTTCAGTGCTGGAACAGAATTTCAAAGGCCTTTGCAAACAGTTTGGATCCAAATGAGACGCCACAGAATGTGGCGTCTCATCAGGATCCAAACTGTTTGCTATTCTGATAGAATTCTTTGAAAAAAATCGAAGAAAATGCTAATTTTAGAAATTCAGCAGACGACATTTTAGCAGACGACAAATTTCCCAGCATGCAAAGGGTTAAACCTTGTGAACACTACCTGCTCTGAACACTTCAATTTCTTGGAGTCTCAGGTGAGCGCCTTGAAGCTCTTGGTCATCTTGTTTGTCTAAACATGTTTGCTTCTATGTCTGTATTGTTGGTTGTAGGGAGCTGAAGTTCAAGTCCCAGTCATGGTTTTACACGGATGTGAGCCGAAAGTATCGAAGGTTCGGCAGCGCCAAGGTTGTGCGCACGCTGTACAAGCACACGGACGGATCTGGACACACAAAGTTCCACTGTAAGTTGTCATATGAGGTCTGTTCTGTGCAAAATGGGTTGAATGCATGTGTGTAAAGAGTGGTCCCAGATAAACTGGACTGTGCAGTCTGCACAGGCTTAACAAGGACAACTTTAATAGATTTTTTTTTTTAAAGTTAGTCTTGTCTTAGCGTAAGTCCAGTCTAGGCGGAAAGTGTTGTCCATGAATAACCTGTGTGGACTGCACAGGCTAATCTGGGATGACACTCAATGCACATGTTTTAAGCCCAGTTTTTCCACAACAAGACTTATGTACCCCAAAGTGTGAGGGTTGTTATCTCGTAAAAGTTTATGATTGCAATTAATAATTCAAGTATCAATTATGCCTGCTCAATTAATGCTAAAATGTTTGGGCATGAAGAGTACATCGTTTGATGTTTGGATAAAAAATTAGACCAAAAAATCAAATAATTTTGATACGTAGATGAAACTAATCCTCATCAATGCAGTGTACTGGTACAAATGCTATTTCTGTGACACTGTTGATGAATGCATTTCAGTGTTGTCTTTATGATACACTAGCATATACTCTTAAGTGGGAATACAAATCTGGTATTTTGAAGGAGTATGCCATAAACATTGTTATTTACATATAGTTAATTTCTCTGCCTTGAGTTAACTCTTTCAGTGCTGGAACCGTATTTGAAGGCCTTTGCAAACAGTTTGAAGGGTTTTTATCTTATTTAGGGGAAAAAAGCCTGGCTTTTTTTGAGGGGAAAATAATAACGCAAAATGCTGGATTTTGGGGAAAAAAATCATGCAAAACGCTGGATTTTGGGGGAAATAAGGAAAGTCTTAAATAATCAATTTAACATATTTTGCTGTTTTTAAAACAAATTCAAGGCAACAGATGATTTAATTATGCAATATGTTATATTTTTCTACACTGGATCAGGTTAACTTATGTATTTGAAGTTTAAAAAAAAAAATGGGGGGGGGGGGAAAATGAAGTCTGGGGGAACATTTACCTGCTGAGGGGAAAAAATCAGAGGGGAAAGGGCCATTTTTCGGCGGATCCCAAAGAAGGAAAAAAAGCCCTGGTTTGGATCCAGATGAGACGCCATAAAATGTGGCGTTTCATCAGGATTCAAACTGTTTGCAATTCTGATAGTATTCTTTGAAAAAAATCGAAGAAAATGCTCATTTTAGACATTCAGCAGACGACATTTTAGCAGACGACAAATTTCCCAGCATGCAAAGGGTTAAAGATGCCAGCATAGAGTTGCCGCCCTTTCACCTTTACTTAGCACAGTTTGAAAACACTTCTACAATTATCCCTTATCACTCAGAAATGCACTTTGAGGCATTTGAAGTCCTTTAGAAATCAAATTAGATTTAAGTCCCTTCTTAATATATTGATGTTTGAAAGTCTTCATTTCCAACCATAAGAGTAGCAAACAGCATAAAACCTGAACTGAATGCGAGTTACTCGCAGCTGTTCTGGTTTTGTGACTGTTTTGCACCTATCAATTATTCGATTGCTTCTGAGTGGGACAGGGTTAAGTTTATAGGTTTAAATTGTTTGCTACTCTAGGCTGATTAGCTGCTGGTTGTTAATTGGATGTTCATTTGGGACATGTTCTGGGAAAACTTTATTAATTTGCATTAAGTGTCGTGCTACATTAGTGAAGTCTGCATTGCATTAAGTGTCGTCCTACATTTAGTGAAGTCTGCATTGCATTAAGTGTCGTCCTACATTAGTGAAGTCTGCTTGCATTAAGTGTCATCCTACATTATGAAGTCTGCATTGCCCTAAGTGTCATCCTACATTAGTGACGTCTGCATTGCATTAAGTGTCATTTCCTACATTAGTGAAGTCTTCATTGCATTAAGTGTCGTCCTAATTAGTGAAGTCTGCATTGCATTAAGTGTCGTCCTACATCAGTGAAGTCTGCATTGCATTAAGTGTCGTCCTACATTAGTGAAGTCTGCATTGCATTAAGTGTCGTCCTACATAGTGAAGTCTGCATTGCATTAAGTGTCGTCCTACATTATTGAGTCTGCATTGCATTAAGTGTCGTCCTACATTAGTGAAGTCTGCATTGCATTAAGTGTCGTCCTACATTAGTGAAGTTCGCACTGGCTTTTCACGGAAAGTTTTGTCTTAATTAGTGAAGTCCGCACTGGCTTTTCACGGAAAGTGTCGTCTACATTAGTGAAGTTTGCACATGCTAATCAAGGAAAGTGCTGTCCAACATTAGTGAAGTCCGCACAGGCTTATCAGGGAAAGTGTCGTCCGACATTAGTGAAGTCCACACATGCTAATCAGGGAAAGTTTAGTCCCAACATTAGTGAAGTCCACACATGCTAATCAGGGAAGACTGTTTTCGACTTTATGGATTTGTTTGCTTAAAAGAAGTCTGTTGTAATTGAACATCAAGTTAAGGTGAAAAATGTTTGTCCCTGGTGAATCTGGGAAGACACTTTAAGCACATGCATTAAGCCCTGTTTTCCCAGGATGAGGATCAATTAGTTTGAGCCCCATGACTTGCCGCAATGACTTGTTTGTGGATCGGTAGAGAAATAGTTTTTAGATTGGCCATCCTATGGCTAACTCAGATACTAGCAGTACTTTGACAGCTAAGCTTGATGACACTTGTTCGACTAAAACACAACCAAGCATGATTTGTTTCGAAGACAAACTGATCATAAAACTGACAAACTAAAATCTAAAGTACAAAATGAAATTCCCTATTATACCTTAATTCATAATTTCATATTCATTTCTTCTCAGTAAAATAAGGAATGCATTCTCAATTATTAGTTTGCTGCTTGATTGCGCTGGAATGTTTTGTAGTTGTAAGATTAGCAATGGTTGTCAACAGGGATATACTTGCCAATCAAAGACTTTTGTATAAATGTGTTCGAAATTTAATAGACAGGCTGTTTAGTTGGAAATTTTATTAAAATACCATTTAAAATTTTACAGGTAATAAAGACATCTCAAATTGACATCATGTGAAAGACATCATTTTCAATAACAATGTTTGGGATGTGTTTACTCTGTTTTTGTACTAACATTAGTTGTATAACTTTAATAAAAGATAATTCGTATATTTGATGTTAGGAAAAAAAAACAGTTATTGACTAGAGAACCATAAAATATTATCTAATGCTCACTGGTATCAAAACATTATATGAGCGACTTGGGTTGTGCTTTGGTAAATAATGACGTACTACCAATGTAGCAGGGTTTGGTATAAGGAGTACTTTTACTGTCTTGCTATATAAGCTATCTTTTATAGCGACACAGTAGAGTGTCCGCCTGATTTGGAACCGGGAGGTCCCTGGTTTAATCCTCACTGTGGGCTGGGATTTTTTTAGACTGGGTTTAAATTGGGCGCCCTAACGTGGGACAGTAGGAAATTTGTTGAAGAATTTGCAAATGGAGAGGGAGTGTGTAGCAGGGTTGGGTTTAAGGACAATTTACACTGTGTTGCTATATAAGCTAGCTTTTATAGCGACCCGATAGAGTGTCCACCTGATATGGAACCAGGAAAGCCTGGGTTCAATCCCCATTATGATTGGGGATTTTTTTTTGGCTGGGTTACACCAATAAATAATTATACGACTTATTAATAAGTTATATGTGATTGACGCAACGCCGCAGTTTTGAATCAACATAATGCATACTGCTGCATAGTTTTACAACCATCAAGCACATATTAGGTCATGGGTTCTAACAATTTTATTTTGAATCTCACAAAAGCAAATTATTCTTTCATATACTTGCCTCATTCATCTACGCCTATTCATGTAGAATTAACTTTCTAATCAAAGTGTCTTTTGAGCTGATTGAATTTATTATGATTGAAAACAATCTTTTCTTTCAATATTTGATCAACTTGCATATATTTTTTAAGTTATATAATCAGGCATATATGAACCTGTAAGCTGTGAAAGTTTGGTGCATAGCAGCCTTTCATGTTTAATATCAGATGGTCCTACAGAACGGCTGTTAAATCATGGGCGCCTACTCTATTTGATGATGCATTAATAAATGCTACTTCCAGAGTGGCGTTAAAGACCATATGTTTTGAAATTCACATATAAATCTACAGGGTGAGTACGTGTAGGTTTTATATATATATATCAACATTTTTGCATGATTTAAAAATCTGGCAATGTTGTGTGATTCAGTGGACATGAATTCATTCACAGATCTATGTGGAACTTGAGGATCTTTATAAGTTGTTGGAAGGTGTAAGTTTGAAAGGCATATCGCTGTCTTTTGCCTGTGGGATGAGCAAATGTACAGAGAATAAATTGCCTATGAATAACCTATACCCTGCTCTTAAAAAGTCTAAGTTTATTGCAGATTTACTCCCCTTTGATGAGACAGCTATTGAAATACCTTCTACTTTTATGCCTGTAATATGTCTCTTTAACTATTCAGGGCTGGAACCGAATTAAAAGGCCTTTGCAAACAGTTTGGACCCTGATCAGACGCCACAAAACGTGGTGTCTGATCAGGATCCAAACTGTTTGCTATTCTGATAGTGTTCTTTAAAAAATTTGAAGAAAATGCTAATTTTAGAAATTCAGCAGACAACATTTTAGCAGATGACAAATTTCCCAGCATGCAAAGGGTTAACTGCCTGTTAAGTGCTGTATGTTGGCATGATAGCTTCTGTGGTAAATGTCACATTACTGTAAGATGTCAACCACTGTCATAAACTGGTCTGAATATGTAAACAAATGTGGGTATTAACGTTGTCAATGCACTTCTTCGTTGCTATTAGTTAGGAATTCTCTGGAGAGATTTGGGATTGAATATGAAGAATGAATGAGCGAGGGTACATGTACGACCATGGGAAAGTGGCTCTTTTAAGATTAAAGACATGATTTAAATCAGGACTTTTTCATAACATGCAAGGGTTTATCATATTTCACATACACATGTATCAGAGCAAGATCAGATAACTGTGTGGTACTATGATTCTTGTAATGGCTTTCAGGCAATTACATCAGTTATCTATGTTATAATGTGTAACTAAGTGAGAAAATTGATGGAAACACACTGTCCACACTTTATGAGATGGGAGAGCATATAGATTTATCATTGTCTGTCTGTCTGTCTGTCCATCCGTCTGTCTTTCCATAGACACAAATTTGCATCCTACACAGTTCTCCTCCACTTGTCAACCACTTGGTCCTTATGATATGATTTAGTTCAATTTGCATAAACTAAATGAAGAACAAGTGCTGTTTTTACTCAAAGTTTTCAGACACTCACATTTTTTGGACAACCTTGTTTTTTAGCAAAATACTTATTTCACGTAACTATAAATATTTCGGACATACAGGTTTTGATCCATTACAAATGACACTTAATATTCTGACAGTTTATTCACATTGCTATTTAACCAGAATTTTGCCCTATATTGCGCTTTTTTTACTTACCCTTTCATCATTGCGTTTTTACAACTGGATTAAGGTCATGAAACCTGGCAGGTGACTGCCTAATAGGGCAATGGACCATTACATATGCGTTATTGGGTAAATAACTATGTATACCTGTAATAGACAATGGTCTCACCAAATAGCTTAAAATGAAACGTATACAAAAGAAATGTATTCTATGCAGCGTGGTTATTATACAAGCACTTGCTATTTTTTGTTGAAACAATTAACGCTTTACACATGGCTTACCCATATCCTATTGTCAAAGCAAGATGTTTAAATTGTTCCTAAGAACTTAATGTTATTACGTTAATAATTGATTTAAAGACAACAATGAAAAAATCATAATGGATGATTCAACAAAGTAGTGGTGATAAAAGTGGATACAACAAGGACATCTGTACTGATGGTCAGTCAGTACTCCTTTAACTTTTCATCGTACAACACTCAAACTTGAATGCATATTTTATGTAAGGATAGGAAATCGTGCATGTGAAATTTTCACTATCTGTTTTTTAAATTGCTTAAACTATTCCCTTGACTTCTTCAACAGTAGAATTTGTGATAACCTTAAATAGGTATCTTTAGCCATTGATAAATGGCATAATTATCAGTTGTTATGTTGAAAAGTCTTTGCTCAGGGCAAAGTAATTTGATACAGACCTGTAGACCCATTGTCTGGTCAAAAATGCATCTTGTTAAAGTTGCTTGCTAATCATATGTCTTGCTCTGGGGTTTTAAAGGGACCTTTTCACAGATTTTGGCATGTATTGATGTTTGTCATAAATGCTTTATATGATAAATGTAACATTGGATCTAAAAGTTCCAGTAAAAAACAAGAATAAAATTAAAGAAAGAAAAAAGTCTCAGTTACCCTCAACTGGGCTCAAACCACTGACCCCTGGAGTTGAAGTCAAACGCTTAGACAACTTCCCCATCATGTAAAAGTTACTTGCTTCAGGTATTTGAGTTTGGCTCTGGGGTTTTAATTTACCCTTTACCACTTAGATACGTATTTTCACGCATGTGTAGTCCCTTAGAAAGTTACATTTAATTAAAGACCTTTATACTAGATTCAAGTTTTTAAGGCTTCATTTCCAAACCTTAGATACTGATGAGCATCAAACAGCATGAAACCTGAACAGATTGCGAGTAACTGTTTTGGTTTTATGCTGTTTGCAAAAGACATTTTCACTATGCTTTTTATGGGGAAAAAGGTTAAGCATGCCTTAAAAGTGTCTTCCCAGATTAGCCTGTGCAGCTCGCAGAGCTTTGATCACAGATCAATATGTGTGAGAGAGTATCTTTAAACTTCATACTGGCTAGGAAAGGTTGTGATCACAGGAATATGTTGCCCATTTGGTGCAAAAAGGTACCATGTGACTTTGAAATTAGATGGCACATGGTATTTTTTGTACCAATGGGGGCGATGTGATGAGAGCCTATTTCAATTTTCTATGGATAGGAAATGTTCTGATTACAGAAATATGAAAGAAACAGTATCTTTAAAAATTTTATGCAGGCTTATACTGTATAATGTTATGACCATAACAATATGTGAGGGAAAGCCTATCAACACTTCTATAGCCTAGAAAATGTTTTGTAGACACAGAAATATGTATGAGAGTGCAAATTTAAACTTTCCAGATTCTAGGAAATGTTGTGATCAACAAATGCGAAAGAAGTCGGACCTGGGACATTTCTGATTACATTTACTGAGGTCTGGTATTGTTCCTGAAACTGTCGGTCCTCGTGTTTAAAAAAAAACACAAAACAATATGTAAAATTTCCTTTGGCTGAAAATGAAACTAGGATTATGAAAACAAAATACGGACAGGTTCATGTTTGTTCTTAACTTCGATAGATTGTTTAACGACAGAAAAAGGATTTTACAACCAGTCAAACTTGCTGTCTTTGATTGTGACGTAACAAACTCAAGTGCTATTCTTGGAACCAGTCAAATATTGCACCTTGTTTCGTGACTTAAGCCGCACAACAATTTTTTTATATTTGTTGAATTAAATTTTACTTGTTTAAACACTTGTGATGATCAAATCGAAGCTGGGAACCTCTGGACTGTCGACTGTTCCATGTCAAAAATTGATGCGAAAAGCAGCACCACCAGCGGCTGTTTCAACGATCACAAAAATCATCAAAACTTTTTCACTTTTAATGGAAAGTTTTGTTCTTATAGAAAAAGTATAAATTAAGTTGTTATTATAAATTATATTATTTAGCATTGTTAAAAAATGTGAATTTATAAGTATCGGACCTCATGTCCTGTAAATTTTTGGTCCTTCACATGGGTTGGTTGTTATCACAGAAATATGCATGAGAGAGCTTATTTACCCTTTCAGTGCTGGAACCGAATTTTGAATGCCTTTGCAAACAGTTTGGATCCAGTTGAGATGCCACAGAACGTGGCGTCTGACATCAGGATCCAAACTGTTTGCTATTCTGATAGTATTATTCGAAAAAAACAAAGACAATGCTAATTTTAGAAATTCAGCAGACAACATTTTAGCAGACGACAAATTTCCCAGCGTGCAAAGGGTTAAACTTCCTACGGGCTAGGAATGGTTGTGATCACAGAGATATGTGAGTGAGAGTCTATTTAACCCTTTGCATGCTGGGAAATTTGTCGTCTGCTAAAATGTTGTCTGCTGAATTTATAAAATTAGCATTTTCTTCGATTTTTTTTCCAAAAAATACTATCAGAATAGCAAACAGTTTGGATCCTGATGAGATGCCACGTTCTGTGGCGTCTTATCTGGATCTAAATTGTTTGCAAAGGCCTTCAAAATTCAGTTCCAGCATTGAAAGGGTTAAA
The DNA here is from genome assembly GCF_020536995.1 of Dreissena polymorpha. Taxonomy (NCBI): domain Eukaryota; kingdom Metazoa; phylum Mollusca; class Bivalvia; order Myida; family Dreissenidae; genus Dreissena; species Dreissena polymorpha. The sequence continues at coordinate 97,752 of NW_026273403.1, read as the reverse complement.
CTTGCTACAAAGTAGGAAATACTGTGATCTTAGAAATATGTGAGGGAGAGCATCTTTAAACTTTCTACCAGCAAGGGTGGGCTTAATCTTGATTGATGTTTCAGAAGCGATTGACTACCCAAATTGAATTTGAAAGCCCTTTATTATGTTTGCACAAGGATTTAACTGCTGGTTGTATCAAGGATGTTTTTTGTGTGATACACCAGGAAATATTTAAATATTGATCAAATCGTTTAGGTCTATAAAATTTAG
>NW_026273403.1:0-92500 GCF_020536995.1 Dreissena polymorpha | reverse complement strand
AAATTATGCCCCTGGGGTCAAATTTGACCCTGCCCCGGGGGTCACAAAATTGAACATATGCTTATATAAGGCCTATTTTGTGAAAACTTTCAAAATCTTCTCGTCCATAACCATTGGGCCTAGGGCTATCAAATTTGTTATGTAGAGACATCTAATATTCCTCTACCAAATTTCATCAAATTATGCCCCTGGGATCAGATTTGACCCTGCCCCAGGGGTCACAAAATTGAACATATGCTTATATAAGGCCTATTTTGTGAAAACTTTCAAAATCTTCTCGTCTATAACAATTGGGCCTAGGGCTAATAAATTTGGTATATAAAGACATCTAATAGTCCTCTACCAAATTTCTTCCAATTATGCCCCTGGGGTCAAATTTGACCCTGCCTGGGGGTCACAAAATTGAACATATGCTTATATAGGGTCTATTTTGTGAAAACTTTACAAATCTTTTTGTCCATAACCATTGGGCCTAGGGCTACCAAATTTGGTATGTAGTGACATCTTAAAGTCCTCTACCAAGTTTTTATGTCCCCCACTATAGTAGTGGGGGACATATTGTTTTTGCCCTGTCTGTTGGTTGGTTGGTCTGTTGGTTGGTTGGTTGGTCTTTTGGTTGGTTTGCGCCAACTTTAACATTTTGCAATAACTTTTGCTATATTGAAGATAGCAACTTCATATTTGGCATGCATGTGTATCTCATGAAGCTGCACATTTTGAGAGGTGAAAGGTCAAGGTCAAGGTCATCCTTCAAGGTCAGAGGTCAAATATATGTGGCAAAAATCGCTCATTTTATGAATTCTTTTGCAATATTGAAGATAGCAACTTCATATTTGGCATGCATGTGTATCTCATGAAGCTGCACAATTTGAGAGGTGAAAGGTCAAGGTCAAGGTCATCCTTCAAGGTCAGAGGTCAAATATATGTGGCAAAATTCGCTCATTTTATGAATTCTTTTGCAATATTGAAGATAGCAACTTCATATTTGGCATGCATGTGTATCTCATGGAGCTGCACATTTTGAGTGGTAAAAGGTCAAGGTCAAGGTCATCCTTCAAGGTCAGAGGTCAAATATATGTGGCCCAAATCGCTTATTTTATGAATACTTTTGCAATATTGAAGATAGCAACTTGATATTTGGCATGCATGTGTATCTCATGGATCTGCACATTTTGAGTGGTGAAAGGTCAAGGTCAAGGTCATCCTTCAAGGTCAGAGGTCAAATATATGTGGCCCAAATCGCTTATTTTATGAATACTTTTGCAATATTGAAGATAGCAACTTGATATTTGGCATGCATGTGTATCTCATGGAGCTGCACATTTTGAGTGGTGAAAGGTCAAGGTCAAGGTCATCCTTCAAGGTCAAATATATGGGTCAAAATTGCTCATGTAATGTCACTTCTGCAGTATTGAAGCTAGCAATTTTATATTTGAAATGCATGTGTATCTCAAGGAGCTGCACATTTTGAGTGGTGAAGGGTCAAGGTTAAGGCCATCCTTCAAGGTCAAATGTCATATAGGGGGACATTGTGTTTCACAAACACATCTTGTTTCAAATTATGCCCCTGGGGTCAAGTTTGACCCTGCCCCGGGGGTCACAAAATTGAACATATGCTTATATAAGGCCTATTTTGTGAAAACTTTCAAAATCTTTTTGTCCATAACTGTATGGCATAGGGCTACCACATTTGGTATGTAGAGACATGTATTAGTTCTCTTCTTAGTTTGTTCAAATTATGCCCCAGGGGTCAAATTTGAAACTGCCCCGGGGGTCACAAAATTGAATATATGCTTAAAAAGGGCTTATTTTGTGAAAACTTTAAAATCTACTTGTCCATAACCATTGGGTCTAGGGCTACCAAATTTGGTATGTAGTGACATCTTAAAGTCCTCTACCAAATTTCTTCAAATTATGCCCCTGGGGTCATTTTGACCCTGCCCTGGGGGTCACAAAATTGAACATACGCTTATATAATGCCTATTTTGTGAAAACTTGAAAAAAATTCTTGTCCATAACCATTAGGCTTAGGGCTATACAATTTGGTATGTAGTGACATTGTATAGTCCTCCACTTAGTTTGTTCAAATTATGCCCCAGGAGTCAAATTTGACCCTGCCCTGGGGGCCACAAAATCGATTATATGCTTATATAGTGCCTATTTTGTGAAAACTGTAAAAAATTATTGTGCTTAACCATATGGCATAGGGCTACCAAATTTGGTATGTAGTGACATCTAATAGTTCTCTACCAAGTTTGTTCAAATTATGCCCCTTGGGTCAAATTTGACTCGCCCAGGGGGGGGGGGGGGGTCACAAAACTGAACATACGCTTTATATGGGGCCTATTTTGTGAAAACTTTAAAATTCTTTGTGTCCATTACCATTGGACCTAGGGCTACCAAATTTGGTATGTAGTGACATCTAATAAACCTCTACCAAATTTGTTCAAATAATGCCTCTGGGGTCAACTTTGACCCTGCCCTGGGGGGTCACAAAATTGAATAAAAACTTATAAAGTGCCTATTTTGTGAAATCTTTAAACATCTTCTTGTCGAAAACCATTCAGACTATGGCTACCAAATTTGGTATGCAGTAACATCTTATAGTCCTCTACCAAGTTTGTTCAAATTATGCCCTTTGGGTCAAATTTGAGCCTGACCCGCAGGTCATAAAATTGAAGATTATATACACTTATATCTTGCTTATTTTGTGAAAACTTTAAAATATTCTTGTCCTTAAATCTGGGACCTAGGGCTACCATATTTTGTATGTACATGTAGTGAGATATAGTAGTCCTCTACAAAGTTTGCTCAAATTATTCCCCTGGGGTTAAATTTGACCAAGCCCAGGGGGTCACAAAAGTGTACATGTGCTTAAATAGGGCCTATATTTAAGTATTTGTACATGCAGAGAATATTTGTTTCAGCCTTTTTTCAGCAGTGGAGCGATACAGGGCCATCATGGCCCTCTTGTATTTTTACTGTTGCTTTTTAGATCCAATGTTTACGTTTATCAATATATACCATTAAATAACAAACTTCAATACATGTCAACATCTGTGAAAAGGCCACTTTAAATTTCCATACACGGTAAAACCTGTATATGCTAATATGTTGTGACGCTATAACGCAGTAACTATCCTGCCCAAGCTAATTTTCGGGTAAACATGTAGTAAATATTGACTCCTAACAGAAGAATATCAACCCTCGGGCTTCGATCTCAGCCTTCAATCTCGTGAGAGATGGCTCTCCTTGGTATGCACTATTACAATAACCTCCTATGGTTTTTGAGCGGCGGCATGCATATATAAGTCTTATTCTATGTGTTGCCAGCGTATCTCCAGAACAGCCTGCACATTCACGTAGTCTGGTTTGGATCAACCCTGAACCCGCGTGCCATTATGGCTGACAGGATAATAATTCTCCATTGCGGGCACGATGCTCATTTTGGAATGACTTGGCTCATTGATATAATCTCCCCTGCCAAAATTTGTTCTAAAAATTGGAACGGTTCTGGAACTGTTCTAGAACATCAAGAACAGTTCTAGAATGTTCCATATTTGCCTTCTAGAACATATGTTCTGGAATTGTTCCAAAACAGTTTTCTAGAATAAATTAAGAACATTTGTGGAACATGGCTTAAACTGTTCTGAATAATATTCAAGAACATTTTTAGAACATTTCAAGGACAAAATAAGTTCAAGAAATTTCTAAAAATGTTCTAAAATGTAGTTTTAGAACACATTTAGAACTAGTTCTACAAAAGTTCTAATGGGGAATAAGAACACAAAGGACAGGTCTAGAAACAAGGCCTACATTTTTTCTACAATTGTTCTACATATTTAAAATAAACTATTTCAGACAATTATCATTTGACTTCAAATTCAAATTTGTAAGTTCTACAAAAGTTCTAATGGGGAATAAGAACACATATAGAACAGGCCTAGAACCAAGGTCTACAATTATTCTACATATTACCTCCCTGTATGTTAGAGCAATTTCCTCCCTTTAAAATGGTCTTTCATATATTAATTATACTTATTGTTTATAATACATAATATTGATGTCAACAATACTATACTTATTTTCTTATTCTGTAACTTTTTGAAGTATATTGTTGTAGTTTAATACAGTTTATATATTTTCTTATATAAACTTTATTTAATAATGTAAGGTAATTAGGTTAATTCTGATGAACAGTTCACTTGGAACTATGTTTTAGAACAGTTCGGAAGGCTTGCTTCAAATAAGTCTGGAACAAACGTTCTAGAACAGTTCTGAAAATGTCCTTGAACAGTTCTATAATCATAATGTAAATGTTCTAAGATTATTAAAGGGGCCTTTTCACAGATTTTGGCATTTTTTAACTTATTCATTAAATGCTTTATATTGATAAATGTAAACATTGGATCGTAAAAGCTCCAGTAAAAAATCAAGAATAAAATTAAAAAAAGGAAAAGAACATTGCCCGGAGCAGGTTTCGAACCAGTGACCCCTGGAGTCCTGCCAGAGTCCTGAAGTAAAAACGCTTTAGCCTACTGAGCTATTCCGCCAAGTACACATACTTGTCGTATTTTATACCTTATATAAGCAATCTTCGTAGTTTCACAAAATTTAACGACAAAAACAGAACTCTCCAAATTATTCAATCGTTTCGCGTTGCAACGCTTTATAATTTTTAGGTTTTAAAATCGTCAAAAGATGCATATAATGGCTATATTAGACCATGGTAAATGTTCAGTATTACTGTTTCCTCACAAATATCATAACCAAAACGAAAATTTGCGAATCTGAAACAACTTTTTTCAATTTTGTCAATTTACCAAAGCGTGAAAAGATCCCTTTAAGGAACAGTTGCTGAACGTTAAATGATATTTTTTTTAAAACAATTGTTCTAAAACAGTTCTGGAAATTTATACAAGAACAATTCTGGAATAGTTCTGAAACAATGGTTCAAGAATTGTTCTAGAAAAAAACCTTCAGAACTGTTTTAGAACAATTGTTCTAGAAATTATTCTCATTTAACGTTCAACAACTGTTCTAAAATAATTCTAGAACATTTTAAAGATGATTCCAGAACACTTCTAGTCATTTGTTTCAGTACAATAATTCTAGAAATTTTATAGAACAGTTCTAAAACATTTCGCAGGGGCTATGAGCTCTAACACTTAACCTTATGATATGTATGTTTAAAGTACTGTAACTTTCCAATTCAGACTGTTTTGGAAAAATGGTTATTAATTGCTTGGCTTTTTTATGAGAAAACCTGAGGTATTGTCATAGCCAGCTCGTCGTCGGCATTCCAGTGTCCGCCGTCCTCGTCTTGGTAAAACCTTGACATTTTGCTCTAAAATCATAGTGCTTCCACCAACATCTTTGGAACTTCATATGTAGATGCACCTTGATGAGTTCTACACACCACACCCATTTTTGGGTCTTTGGGATAATAGGTCAGAGGTCAAGGTTGCTGTGACCTCTAAAAAAATAAAAAAATTCTGACAAGCTTTCATTTTTTCAGCTGAGTGTTGGCACCCGTTATGCGGTACTCTTGTTCAAATAAATTATCTTATTATGGGTGAAGGAGCAAAGCAAAAATACAGATGGAAGAAGACAACTATATACATATTCAATACCTTTACAATATTGTGATGCTCACAAAAAACATGTTATAGGTTCCCATCAGGAATCATAATTTTTTTTTTCCAGCATTGTGTAATGCATTGTGCGTCTTGTATCATACATGTTTCACTGTCCGCTCGTTACCACACTCAAGGCCACGTTGTTCATCCAATCTTGATGGAAACATGGATAGAATATTTGTCTTGTCAATATCTAGGTGTAGATTAAATACTGGTCACTTGTGTCCCTTTGCTAGGTCACCATGTCAAATCTTGGACAAAACATTCACCCACTCTAGAGATACATTTCTGAATCTTGGTGAAAAAAATGGTCATCTTGACAATATCAACGCCAAATTGGAATCTAGGTCAAGTGTGTCAATTAACTAGGTCAGTTGGTCATTTGTTTAAAAAGCATACCTTGATAATGCCATATTTATGTCTCAATCTGAATGAAACTTGGTCAGAATGTGTATCTTGACATTCTACCAATGCATTGAGTAAATCTTTGTCAAGTGGGCTTTGAACACTTTCCCACTCCGAGGCAAAGAAAAAATTACTATGTGCAAACAGCATAAAACCAGAACAGCCTGCGAGTAACACTCATCAGTATCTAAGGGAAGTTTGAAATGAGGCCTTTAAAACTTGAATCTAGTAAGAAAGGTCTTCGATTAAATATAAATTTCTAAGAAACTACAAACACATCAAAATACGTATCTAAGTGGAAAAGGGTTAACTAGATCACCAAGTTGTAACGGATATGGTTTCGGCCTAGTGACCAGGACCCAGTTGTTCGTACACTAGGTTATTTTAACCCCTTGGTTAGCGCTAACCGCGGGTTAAAGTTATCCAAGCTGGGTAACTAACCAGGCTGGATAAATGCGTTGCTGGAAATATTTACCCAGGCTGGATAACTATCCATGTTGGGTAAATTTATCCACTGGTTAACTTTCACACATATCCCATAATCCATTGTAAAAGCAATATGGCCGACATGTTGTCAAGCTATAAATAGGACAGCATATTCTGGGAAAAAGATTTAATAACATTATAAAATCGTAAATTTTAAATCAGTTATATCCAATCCATTAAAATATTTATAGATCATTGAAACAAGTAAGTATTTTATGTATTGTATTTGGCATTTTTCGTGATTCTGTAAATAAATTGCGAATGAAAACGTGTATAATTAACCTTTAACGCGATCATGAGTGTAAAGAAAGCGAATTATTTCGAACTTGCCATTTGTAAACGTTAAAGCAAGCATGGTATATAAGCATGAAATGCTTTGTAGTAGTTTCGATATTTTTCGCCATTTAAATTACAAATTCTTTTAACATTTTCATTTGAACCGATATCGATTCCGCATTTCATCATCATATAACACAACATTCAAAGAATTTTGGCGATTCTTACGTGGATTACGATACAAATAAAATTTGGCTATTTTTTTGTTTACATGGATAAATTTTAACCAACCTTTAGACCAGGGTTAAATTTACCCAGACAAAATTTAACCAACATGATGCAACAACACTTAACCAAAAAATTAACCCCTGGTTAAATTCATCCGACATTTATCCCAGGGTTAAAATTTACCCAAGTTTCCAACAACTGGTTCCAGGAGGCAACGGGTTGATCCCAACTCGGGGAGCTTTCTTAAGTTCACCCCCAGAGACACCAAGAACTAAAAATTCAAATGTTAAAATGTCCAAAAACTGAAGGGAACTAACATTAATCTGTCCTACAGATAGCGATGGAGAGGAAGCATTTCCAGAGGAAGATCCAGAGCTCATGTGGAACCTTGCACAAGGTTGTGTTGGGGAAAGGGCGTTTGCTATATAAAGACTGCTGGGAAAACTTGTCTTTAAATGCATGTGCATAATGAAACTTCCTTAATAATATAATTTCCATTAACGTGGAATGTGTCGTCCTTGATTAGTCTGTGCAGACTGCACTGACTAATCTGGCATAACACTTTATGCACACACATTAAACCCTGTTTTCCCAGAACGCGGCTCATATTCTTAACGTGTGGCATTGCATTGTCATAGAAAGAGGATACAATTTATTTTAAACTATTACCCTTCAGCGAAATGTTGTTTTGCAGTTCATGAATAATTCATGAAATATTGATGAACTGTTCACGAACCAAGTTCATGAATATTTTACAAATAGTCAGTGAACAGGAAATGAGCCATGTCTGTGAAATGTTCTTGAGATTTTAGTTCATGGACTGTTCATGAACACTAATGGCATTAAGTGTTCATGAAATATTCTTGAAACTTAATGGCATGAAGTGTTCATGAACCATTCTTGAACCCTTATGGCATGAAGTGTGCATGAACTATTCTTGAACCCTAATGACATGAAGTGTTCATGAACTTTTCATGAACCCTAATGGCATGACGTGTTCTTGAACTATTCATGAACAACAAAATTTGTGAACAATTCTTAAGGGTTTTGCTGTTCATGAACAGTTCATGAACACTTTTCTTCTATTTGTCAATGGCTCATTTCCTGTTCATGGACTGTCAGTGAATAGTTCATGAACCATAATTCTTCACGAGTTCATCAACTGAGGTCTTATAAAACAAAAGTTATCATAAGTGTAAGCAAACATGAGAGACTACAAACAATGTCATCAGCCACAGACTGCCAGGCTTAGCACAGAGGCTAGTTTTCAAATTGTTTGTCCATGTCTTCAACACACTCCCAACTTACAAGATTAGTATGTTAGACATTTCAATATTACTTTCAAAAATATGTATGAAACATCTAGCACAAAGGAATTCATGAATTATTCATGATGGATCCTCAAAGTCTGTCTCAGAAAAGTCATTAGAAATAATTGTTCATGAAATGTTCATCACTAAGTATTTATGGTTAGATGAAGAACTGTTCATGAACTTTGAAGTGTTCAACAATAATTCATAAACTGTTCAAGAACGTCTTCTAAGAACAGTTCATGTCCAAAAGTTCATGAACCAAGCTCAGGAACTTTAAAAGAACCGTTAATGAACAGTTCCCATTGGCTTGAAGTGTTCATGAAATCATGAACAACATTTCGCAGGGGAAGAATGTTTAAGAATTAAGACAGTCAAGGTCAGTCAGTTTTATAATGGAGTTGCACTTTGTTAAAAGGGGGTTATATGCATGTGTGTGAAGTGTTGTCCCAGATTAGCCTGTGGAGTTTGCACAGGCTAACCAGGGATGACACTTTCTGTTATTTTTAGTTTAAAGATTGTCTCTTCTTAGCAAAAATCTAGTGTAGGCAGAAAGTGTCATCTCCGATTAGCCTGTGCAGAATACACAGGCTTACCTGGGACAACACTTCACACACATGCATTAAACCACCTTTTCACAGAGCATGTCACAATTATTTTTTTATTTCACTTGGCTATTTATTTTGGTCAGTCCCTTTCTTTACAATCCTAAATGTCTGCAAGATTAATTAATACATACAAAATTTTTTTACACTACCATGGAGACAATTTATTCTACCATGAATGTATTTCCAGGTCAATCACTGACTTACAACAATTTTATTTGTTATAACAATATTGCAGTAACTTTTATTTGGCAAAATCAATTCTTAACTACTGATTATGGAAATCATAATGAATGCATAAACACTTCATTTGCTGTTTTTGCAATCTAAAATCTGAGCAATTTGCCATGCCACACTGGGAGTGTTAATTTGCGTGGCTTGAGCTTTAATAGATACTCACTCTCAGAGCTGTGGTTTGCCAAATAGTCACATTTAAATCAGCAAATTTAATGTCTTCTTATTTTGTTTAAGTATTAATTGTGGGGTAAGGTGGGGGACTTTGTTTGGTGTTGGGAAATAATGTTGGGTGAGAAATGACAGTTTTTATGCCCCCCTTCGAAGAAGAGGGGGTATATTGTTTTGCACATGTCGGTCGGTCTGTCGGTCCGTCGGTCTGTCCATCAGATGGTTTCTGGATGATAACTCAAGAAAGCTAAGGCCTAGGATCATGAAACTTCATAGGTAGATTGATCATGACTGGCAGATGACCCCTATTGATTTTCAGGTCACTAGGTCAAAGGTCAAGGTCACAGTGACTCTAAATAGTAAAATGGTTTCCGGATGATAACTCAAGACTGCTTATGCCTAGGATCATGAAACTTCATAGGTACCTTGATCATGACTGGCAGATGACCCCTATTGATTTTCAGGTCACTAGGTCAGATGTCAAGGTCACAGTGACTCGAAATAGTAAAATTGTTTCCGGATGATAACTCAAGAATGCTTACGCCTAGGATCATGAAACTTCATAGGTACATTAATAATGACTGGCAGATGACCTCTATTTATTTTCAGGTCACTGGGTCAAAGGTCAAGGTCACAGTGACTCGAAATAGTAAAATGGTTTCCGGATGATAACTCAAGAATGCTTACGCCTAGGATCATAAAACTTCATAGGTGCATTTATCATGACTGGCAGATGACCCCTTATGATATTCAGATCACTAGGTCGAAGGTCAAGGTCAAAGTGACAAAAAACTTATTCACACAATGGCTTCCACTACAACTGACAGCCCATATGGGGGGCATGCATGTTTTACAAACAGCCCTTGTTTAAATGTTAAATAGTATGTCTTGTTTAAAAGGCTTTCACTGCTTTTTTCATGTCTTCTTTTTTTGTGAGTAAAGCTTTCATTCCTTTTATTTTTGGTATTCAATTCTTATTGCGGAATTTAATTTTGTTAAGTAAATACCCAAAAAAGTGTTTATTGTTGTTTTCAGGATGATGTAATTTTGAAATCATGTCTGTAATGTATCTTGAACTTGTTAAAATAAGTAAAAGAGAAATGATCTATTGATTTTAACTAAGAAACTAAGTTTAAACTTCAAGTAAATACTACAATTATATTGTAATAGATTGCCTATTCTATATTTCCTATTATCAGAGACCCTTCTATTATTATCAGTATTTTGATCTTCTTCTTTTTCAAATGATCTGTGACCTCTGTATATTTCTTATGGTGAGTGACCTCTCTATATTTCACATGATCAGTGACCTCTTTATTTTCTAAGGATTAGTGAGCATGCAGTATTTTTCATGATCATTGATTTTTTTTATATTTCTTATGATCAGTGATCTCTCTATATTTCTTATGATCATTTATCTCTATATTTCTTATGATCATTTATCTCTCTATATTTCTTATGATCAGTGATCTCTCTATATTTCTTATGATCATTTATCTCTATATTTCTTATGATCATTTATCTCTCTATATTTCTTATGATCATTTATCTCTATATTATTTATGATTACTGACCTTTCTATATTTCTAATAATCATTTATCTCTCTATATTTCTTATGATTACTGACCTTTCTATATTTCCAATGATCAGTGACCGCTCTATATATCTAATGATCATTGACCTTTCTTTATATTAAACGACCATTGACCTTTCAATATTTCAAATGTTCATTGAATTTTCTATACTTCTAATGATCTGAGTGGCCTGTCTATATTTCTAATGATCATTGACCTCTTTATATTTCTAATGATCAGTGACCTTTCCATATTTCTAGTGATCATTGACTTTTCTATATGTTTATGATCAGTGACCTGTTTTTACTTCTATTGATCATGCAGTGACCTGTCTATATTTCTTATGATTAGTTACCTTTATTTTTAATATATCTAATGATAAGTGACCTCTCTATATTTCTACTGACTAGTGACCTTTATATATTTCTAATGATCAGTGTCCTCTCTATATTTTGAGGATCATTGACCTCTCTATATTTCTTTTATCATTGTCCTCCCTTTATTTCTATTGATGATTGACCTATCTATATTTCTTATGATTAGTGACCTCTCTATATTTTTATCATCATTTACCTCTCTTTATTTCTTTTGAGTATTAACCTGTCTATATTTTTTATGATCAGTGACCTGTCGTTATTTCTTATCATCATTGCCCTCTCCATATTTCTGTTGATTATGGACCTTTGACCTTTTTCAATGGACAATTAGTATCAGTAACTATGATCTTGCAATATTTCTTATTATCAGAAACCCTTCTATTCTATCATTTTGATCAGTGACCTTTCTTGTTTAATGATCATCGTCCTGTCAGTATTTCTCATGACAATTGAACTTTGACCTATTTCAGCGGACAGTGAGAGTGACAGTGGGTTTCTAATTATCAGTGACATCTCTTTTTTTATGATCAAGCATCTGTCCATATTTCTAATAACCTTTGACCTATTTCAGCTGACAACGAGAGTGACAGTGGGTACGACCCTTCCCTCTACAGCTCGTTTGGGCAGTCTGGGTCGCTGAGACCTACCAAGGCGCGGCCCTCGTTGCATGCTGTGTTCCCAGAAATCAGGATCTGCGATGAGGATGGCACAGGTAAGATGGCATACGCCAAAACAATTCAACAAACTGACGCTAAAATAAAACGGTCTTTTTTATTGAGCTTGTTATTGGAATACTAGGCTTAACGTATATGGGTAAAGTGTTCCCAGAGTAGCCTGTACTCCCTGATTTTATGATATTTTTTGTTAAACCCTTTACCAGTTAGATACATATTTTTGTCCCCTACCAGTTTCACCAGTGGGGACTTATTGTTTTCGCTGTGTGTGTTCGTCCGTCCCTCAGTCCGTCTGTCCGTCAGTCTGTCACACTTTTCTGGATCCTGCGATAACTTTCAAAGGTCTTCATTTTTTTTCATGAAACTTGAAACATGGATAGATGGCAATATGGACATTATGCACGTCATTTCATTTTCTTCCTATGTCAAAAATTGTGGTTGCTATGGCAACAAATATAATTAAAAAAAACATTCTGACAATGGTGGAGCCAGTAGGGGACATATATTGCTTGGCAATAGTCTTGTCTTGCATTTGTAGTTCCCTAGAAAGTTAAATTTAATTTATGACCTTTCTTACTAGATTCAAGTGTTTGAGGCTTCATTTCCAACTCTTAGATACTGATGAGCAGAGAACAGCATAAAATCTGAACAGACTGCGAAATACTCACAGGCTGTTCTGGTTTTTTGCTGTTTGCACATAGCCATTTTCACTTTGCTTTTGAGTGGGAAAGGGTTAAAAGAAACCTTTTCTTAGCGAAAGCCCAGTTTAGGCGGATAGTTTTTTCCCACATTAGCCTGTGTGGATTTCACTGGTTAGTCCCGGACGAATGAAGCAAAGTTTTCTCACAAGGAAGCTCAATGTTTTAGGCGATGATCCATTTTCATGAGCATGAATTCTTCAAATAAAAAAATATGAAAAAAACTCTTAAGATGCTGCTTGTTTTAGCTTGGGATACAAAGGGGGTAATCACGCAACAAACAAGATGGCGACGTCCATGCTGAGGCAGGTATTTTTCGTTGTTTTATACCCTTTATTAATTGTATTATTTTGTTTTACTCCGCTCACTTTCCAGCCATATTAGGAAGAAAGTTAACGGCTTTTATTTGATATTAATATTCGCTCTATATCTCGTCTTTACTCGGTGCAAAATTTCTTAGCGTGATGACCTAATTAGGGCTCCACTAAGAAAATTTGCGTGGAGTAAAGTTGAGATATAAAGCAAATTAAAATACGAAATAAACGCTAATCACCTTTTTACTGATATGACTGGAAAGTAAGTGTCATTTGAAAAATTAACAGTAGTAATAAAGGGTATAAAACGACAAAAATAACTGTCTCGGTAAGGACGTCGCCATCTTGACTATCACGTTATTACCTCCTCTGGGATACACATAACTGCTTGGAAAGCTTTTTTAGTCAAAAAAGAATGTCTTCAGTGAAAATATCACAATATTGGAGTTATAAATATATACCAAGCAATAAATTTATTTATATATCACAGGTCCTCAGAAATTGGTACAATTTAACTTTTACCCATTTATGCCTAGTGGACTCTCCCATTCTTCTAAATTGGATCAATTTATTTCTAAAATTAGGTATTTCTAGTGTATTTATTTCTATATTTTGAATATTTCTTACAGAAATTCCTGTAAGCAAACAGCGCAGACCCTAATGAGACGCTGCATCATGCGGCGTCTCATTTGGGTCTACGCTGTTTGCAAAGGCCTTTTTTCTAGACGCTAGGCATAAATATGTTAAGCCAAAATCAATCATGCTTATTTTTCAAAGTTATTAAATATTACATTAATAAAGGGAGGTAAACAATGTTGGCTTAATCGTTTAAGAAATGCAAGAGTTGTCTGTTCCAAATATGCAAATCATAAGTGCATTACTGGATTCTCTTAACTGGACTGTCAATTTGAAGGCAAATACATTGTTTTATTGCTCAATTACCAAGATGAAAAATATATGCAAAACTAGCTATGATATGGTGATTTTCTGTTGTAAACTGATAATATTTTATTAGTTTTACATTTGCCAGTTTCTCATGATTAAGCCATCTAAATGTCACCTTGCATTGTTCAGAGAAAAAAACGTGATAAGGAGAAGAATATCCCTTTGAAAAAATGATTTGGTTTGCTTCCTTTCTATCTCAATTTATTAACTAGCGTTATAATCAACAAACTGGTCGACTTAGAAAAATATAACAATATTCTAACAATTGCATAATTATAGTCTATTATTAACTGTGCTTTGAATATACCGTATTAAGAAAAAAGAAGTGCCATTTTCAGCTGATCATAAATAACTCTGATTGTAAATTGGAGGGTTTTAGATTGAAACATGACTTTACTGACCAAGCCTTGAAACAGCTTTTATAGTGCAAATTTAACTATTCATTAGCAAAATGTCTCAGTTCGAAGCTTGCGCCCGCCTGCTTATTAATGTTCAAAGCAGTGTTGCATGATTTTCTATCCTAATGTTTTGGCAAAAAGTATATCCCAAACTGTGGAATAATGCAGGCCAACAGAAATGAACTAGCAACATAGTCACACCACAAAAAATCTTCACAAGTAGAAATTGCAGGGACTCTTAATGCAGAAACTATCCTGATGTTGCTTAAAGGGATCTTTTCATGGTTTGGTAAATTGACAAAATTGAAAAAAGTTGTTTCAGATTCGCAAATTTTCGTTTAAGTTATGATATTTGTGAGGAAACAGTATTACTGAACATTTACTATAGTCCAATGTAGCCATTATATGAATCTTTTGACGATATGAAAACCTAAAAATTATAAAGCGTTGCAACGTGAAACGATTGAATAATTTGGAGAGTTCTGTTGTTGTCGTTTAAATTTACGAAACTACAAAGATTGCTTATATAAGGTATAAAATACTTAACCTGTGTATACCCGGTGGAATAGCCGTGAGGGCTAATTCATTTTTACTTCAGGCTAACTCCAGGACTCCGGGGGTCACTGGTTCGAGCCATGGTACCGGCTACTTTTTTTTCCTTTTTTTAATTTTATTCTTGATTTTTTACTGGAGCTTTTAAGATCCAATGTTTACATTTATCAATATAAAGCATTTAATGACAAACATCAAAATATGCACAATCTGTGAAAAGGCCCCTTTAAAATGTAAAAAATGTTTTGTATGTGGAATAACTATGGTAATTATCATGAAAGCGAGAATATTTATGTCCATAACAACGTTACAAAAAGTCAATCAAGGTGATATTGTAAGCATTAAATGTCAGGTGCTACGACGTTCACTATCTGTCCCCCAAATCTTCATGTTGTTGATAGCGTACAGGGTAGCTCCATTGCATTAGGTGCAGGCTGGTTTGGAGCTCGCGGGCCCATATGGCATAAGACCCATTTTTGCAAGACTCGACTCATATCGTCATGTAGCAGTGATTTGCATGATACCAATATGGCAGTATGGAAGTATGGCGTAAGCAAATTTCTTTTGAAATATCAAAAACAGATTCAATAATACTATGCAAGGACGGATAGAATTTTTTTAATGTTGTATATTTATGTCCTCCACCACTATAGTGGGGGACATAATTTGTTTTTGTCCTGTCAGTTGGTTTGTTTGTTGGTTTGCCCCAACTTTAACATTTGCCATAACTTTTGCAATATTGAAGATAGCAACTTGATATTTGGCATGTATGTGTATCTCATGGAGCTGCACATTTTGAGTGGTGAAAGGTCAAGGTCATTCTTCAAGGTCAAAGGTCAAATATATGGGTTAAAAATTGCTCATTTAATGTCACTTTTGCAATATTGAAGCTAGCAACTTGATATTTGACATGCATGTGTATCTCATGGAGCTGCACATTTTGAGTGGTGAAAGGTCAAGGTCACTCTTCAAGGTCAAATGTCATATATATATGGGGACATAGTGTTTCACAAACACATTGCTTGTTGTTTTGTCTATTAATTAAACTTGCATATTTTCAAAAAAAAATATGATAGGATAAAAAGGATTATATTTGGTTAATGACTTTGTGCACTTGAATTTATCAGACTGGTCTCCTAATGGCTTACACGCCTTGTCAAGCTTGTAAACCTCTCTTCATAGGTCGCCGTGGTGTAATGGATATGGTGTCCGCCTAGTGACCAGGAGGTCGGGTTCGATCCCCACCATGGGAGCGTTCTTTAGATCTCCCCCAAAGACACCAAGTACTGGTTCTAGGCCCAGGAAACGGACTCGAGAGCGTTTATATAAGCTTTAGGCTTTTGATGCAATCTAGCTAAAATAAATAGATTTAAACTAAACCTCTCTTAAATTTTACAAATAAATTTTATTACACAAAGGCACTAACTTACTATACTCTATTTACACACCAATTTGCACCTGTCAACCTTTTGTGCCATATTATAGATCCCAGTCCTTTACAGTTTCAAGTTCAAAGGGTAATGTCATTATGAATAAAGCTGTCTCCTGTCTTAATTCATATAAAGAAATCTTTGAATGATGAATCATAATTGCAGAAATGGTGTTTGAACTATGATAAAAGCTTCTTACGGACTGTTCCTTTATTAGATACCTTTTAGATTCCGACTAGGAGTCATGTAACCCTCTCAACATGGAGCTTACTGGCACTGAGATATACAAATACTGAGATTATATGTAAACATTGCTTTGATAATCTAATAGATACAGTAATGTAATTGACCATTTTAAGGGGTGAGGATTGAAGAGACCAGGGTATTTCGGGTTAGATGACCAGGGCAGTTTGTAGCAGCTTTTGTAAATATTTTGGTTAAGGATCAGAGTTGATGGACTTTGTTTGAATAAATTGGCCAAAAGATTTAAGTAGATGTATGACAAATCATCCTAAAGTAGTTTTTATTAATTCCAAACTACTGTGTGTTTGATTAGATACTTTAACACTTTACCACTTAGATACGCATTTAGACGAATTTGTAATCCCTTACAAAGTTAAATTTAATTATAGACCTTTCTTACAAGGTTCAAATTTTAAAGGCTTCACCCCTGCAAGAGTTCATGAATCATTCTTACATCATTCATGAACAACAATTCATGAACTATTCATGAACTCTTCATGTAGGTTAAATGGTCGCTTTCTGAAATAGTTCTTGAAATATAAGTTCATGAACCATTCATGAATCAATTTGTTCATGAATCATTCATGAACCTTGAATCATTCATGAACCTTCATGAACTTGCATATTTCATAAGCACTTTATGAAGCGGCCATTTAACCTTCATGAATAGTTCATGAATAGTTCATGAATGGAATTTCATGAAAAGATCAAGATTAATTCATGAATTTAATGTTCTAGAACTATTTATGAACCAAGTGATGTTGGAACTCACTCACTTCATGAATACTTCAAGAACAAAGAATGCAAGATGTTAATGCATACCATTTAAATTCAAGCTTATAATTATTATTGACCCTCCCTCCATGGGAAGTGGCACGATTCACAATATCAAACCATTAAACATGACACTTTATATTTTATTTGACAGAGTAAAATGTAAGAACCAGTCGGATATCAACTGAGTCTGCTGATACCTGATCGGTTCTTACATTTTTATGCTTTAGTTACTGAAAAAATACTGCAGACAAGAATTGCCCTATCTTCTGGTTAAAAATACTAAACTCAGTCATATAGGGTAATTTTTAAGTTAGAATCTGTTTTTTTACAAAGGATTTGAAGTAAAATGCTGTATGCAAGCATATGCTTTCCAACAGAAAAAAAAGTCTTTTTTATTTTAAGATGTCTAAAGTGACCATATATTCGGATATTAACTATTTTGGATGACATGTTAATTTCTTTTCTTTTTTCTTCTGTTTAAATCAGCCTGATAATATATGATTTCTTTTTTTATGAAAATGGTTACACATTTACTAATCAATGGTTTCCCTGAAATGGTTACACTTACAGTGCCAAGGAAGTTGAAATGGAACCAATGGCTGATCAGTTTAGCCAGTAATTTATTAAAGACTTACATTTCCAAATATAATATAAACCATGATGTGTCTTCATTTTGCTGCCATTTCAACTTCCTGTGTCCACAATATTCTTCCTTTGTAAAAACAGCAATTCATGAGTAGTTCTTCATTAGTTCTAAATAAAAGGCAAAAATATACAATATACCTTTTTTGAACCACATACTAAGTTCAAGTTCATGAAAAGTTCTAGATCAATTATTTAATTAAATGGGGAATAATTTTCACAATTTTGTTGTTGAATCATGACCATTTTTCAGATTCATGAAAAAAAAACTCATTAGTTCATTAAAACAAAGTCAAGAATGTCTTATGAACAATGCATGAACCACATAATCTGTTCAGGTGCATGAATCGTTCATCATTAGCTCATGAACCAAATCATGAATATTTCTTGATTTAAAGGTGCATGAATCATTCATCATTAGTTCATGATCCAAATCATGAATCTTTCTTTAATAAATTATTAAACCGTCTTGTTCATGAACCATTCTTCACTGGTTCATGAATGCATGTTCATGAACCATTCATGAACTTTAGTTCATGAACTTGCTCTCATCAATTTCACGAACTTATCATGAGCTGTTCATGAACTGTTTGTAAAGTTCATGAATCATTCATGAATTCATAAACATCAACTCCAACCCTTAGATGCTAATGAGTAGCAAACAGCATAAAACCTGAACAGACTGCGAGTTACTCATGCAGGCTGGTTTGGTTTTATGCTCTTTGCACATGATTTTCATTTGGCTTCTGAGTGGGAAAGGGTAAAATATCTGACTTGGTGCGTTGCTCAAAATTATAGAAAGTTGAAGGGTTCATATAACTGAAGCTTTTAAGTTTAAGGAGGAAACCAGTTATCTTGTAAGCAGTTAGTCCAAACATGTCCATATATAGAAAATGTTATTGGGCTATCGGAAAATTTTACATGTAATGTTCAACCGAAGAAAGACCAGTTCAAAATTATAACCAGTTAAGGACTTACAGGTTTGTGTTAATTTCCTACTTGGCAAAAATATGTTGTAATTTATTTTCATGTGTTCTGGCAGAACATGCTTGAAAATTGTCATAAAATGATAAAAAAAGGTATTTAACATCGCCTGTTAATAATGTGAGAAAATCTATTTAATAAAACTATTTGACAAGGTTATGTTGACATTAACCCTTTGCATGCTGGGTAATTTGTCGTCTGCTAAAATGTTGTCTGCTGAATTTCTAAAATTAGCATTTTCTTTGAATTTTTTACAAAGAATACTATCAGAATAGCAAACAGTTTGGATCCTGATGAGACGCCACGTTCTCTGTTTGCAAAGGCTTTCAAAATTCATTTCCAGCACAGAAAGAGTTAATGACTGGTATATTTTATTTCCATTTGATAATGGATCACAAATAGAAAGTTCTATTAAATACAGGTACAACTCTTTGAAAGAGTTTGTGCTCCTCGTTAATATTTTATTAGCAGACATATAGTTAATTATACTTTTAAATTGACACTTTTAGTTTTGGAATAATTTTCCAAAAGTGACTCTTACGTGTCAAACATATTAAATATGTGCCGCGCTCTGTGAAAAGGGGGTTTGATGCATGTGCGTATAGTGTCGTCTCAAATTAGCCTGTGCAGTCCAAACCTAGGATACTGGTGAGCAGCAAACAGCATAAAACCTTAACAGACTGTGAGTTACTCGCAGGCTGTTCTGGTTTTATCCTGTTTGCACATGGACATTTTCACTTTCCTTTTGAGTGGGAAAGGGTTTGAATGCATGTAACTGTTGAGCACTTGAAAAGAGGAAATGCCACAGTTATGTGGATGCTATGAGACTGCTGATAAGTAACAAATAGTTCTTCAATATTTCACACAATTATTTGACCTGTACTTTAAAAGGCAAATTTGTTCAGGCAATGTCGGAGAGTGTATTATGTTTATATGTATCACAACATATATAATGTACTTTATATAAACACAAATATTGTTCATAATTTAATAACATTTGAAATGAACAACATTGATCATTAGGTTTTATGCCTGTGAAATAAAAACTACATCACAAATGTACACTAATGTTTGGGCCAGCTGCCACTATTTGGCCAATGGTTGTACATGTTAACTGTGTGTTAAATAAATTAATTAAGAGAGAAAACTGTATTTAAAGTGTATGGGCACAATCAAAAGAAAACTTGCAATGTGTATTCACTGTACTTGTAACCCCTGAAGGGTTTATCCTGTATGTGTCATGCAGCAAATAATGTATGCATAATAGCCTGTCAGATACCTTGTAGGCAAATTTGTTTTTGCTGTTGCAAGAAAGATAACTCTGTCATGCTTGTTCTTAGAGGAATTGTCTCCTTTACATACCTGTAAAACACTGCCCATAGTATGCTATTCAAATATTTGCTTTTGAATGTTACATGTGCATTTTAAATGCCAATACCTGTATCATGGTTTATATGTGCTCTAACATATTATAGAATTATTAATGAAAATCATCTTTTTTAACATTCTGTATGCATTTTATCACTTGGCTTATAATCATGAAATTATGTCTTTGCTGTTTGATAAACGTTAAGCGATGGAAATCGTTTTGCGGTATTTGGATTGTGTACAGTGTAAACAGAGACTCTGCATTGTCATTATGATGGGTCAATAGAGATATTGAAGAAATGATACTCCTGTGTTGGGGTTCTGTGTTTACAATTGTTTAGAAATCATGTGGTTGTGAATCAGTCATTTTTCTGTTATCAAATCTTGCAAACCACTAACTATCAGATCAGAGGCATGACTAATACTATTGCCATATGTTATCTTTAGTAGTGTACATAGAAAATGTTATTTCTGCATCATGTTTAAATACAGCTGTTCAAAGTTAATACTCAATAATAGTCATGCAGAGGCAGTTGTCAGCAATATCATCCAGCTATTGAGACTGCCATAAAAGGAATATTTCAACTGTGAGATGGTGTTGGAAAGTGTTCTCTCAGTATGGTGAGCCAAAATCTGGGATTAACTAAGGTTAAATAGCTGTGAAAAGAATGTAGTAGAAAAAAATCTTGGGATTAAACTAATTTTGAAGTATTTGTTTATTCAGCCAATGTAAATTGGGCTTGCTAAGGAATTTGGTTGAAAAAAGTGTTGTGTTTATACTATTAATTTTGTAAAATCTAGATCTCTATATTTATTTATTTTTGTTTTAAAGATTAGACTGTTGGTGTTTGTGTATTTTTTTTTCATTTAAGATCATTTGAATACTTAAAAAAACAACATTTTTATCAGATGTATAGAACCTGTTTGACACGTCCTAGCCTTAGGGCGTAGAATGTTGCAAATTAGCCTCTCAACAATTTATTTTTCAATGTAGAGAATGTCAATTACATAAATTTCAAGCTATTTGAACTATTTTTCGTCAGTGTACCATGGCCATATTTATCTAGATGGTTATTTAAAAGGAAAGTTCTGTTGTATGTAGATGCAAGAAAGTGTGAAATTTATTACATCATTATGGAAATTAAGGCAGTTAATTCTTAATTGTCAAATAACAACAGTATAATGTTGTGATAATAGTGTAAATAAAGTGGAGCATTATTTTTGCTGTTTCATTTGCTTCTCTCTATCCGTAAAATATTCAAAAATGATTATGCAAAAACTTTAAAGGGACTTCCTTTGGTTTGAAATGCATGTTTTGCGAAATTTGAAACCATACACAAGTTGTGTCATTTCTTTTGTCATTTACAAAGAGACGTTACCTTAGATTTATCTGTTTCCTTTATTAGTGTCAGTGGGGAAGTGAAAATTGCTTGACAAACAGGTTTAATGTAATACCCAAATGTAATACAGTGGAAGCACAAATATGTCTCATTTATACCTGTGAAATACTGATCTATGGAGTGTGACAAACACAAGGTTTAGAACAAAGTTTATGTGGTTTTGTGTGGGATTTATCACTGGTATCAAAAAAAGAAAACATGAAGAGAATGTGCAAAGTTGGTGGTGAAATTAGAGGCGAACTATGTTGCAGTTTTGCAAAATGAAGATGAACGCGAATAGGATTGTTTAAAAGCTGGATACTTAGATATACCCAAAGAGTTTTGTCATTAATTGGTTATAATTTGGGATCATAATAATAGTGGAATCAAAGCATTGACAGGATGATTCGTGGACGTAAGGAAGGAAAGTCATATGCCACCTGGTTCATTGGATTTGACAGTGGTAAGTTAATTGGGAATCACATTAAAATAAATACATTTAATAATTTTACATGTAAAAAATGTGTATTATTACAGTAAAGAAAAATTGTTTAATGCACCCGTACATTAAAATAAAGCAAAGTAGTTGATCTTTAAATTAGATTTCTAATAAGTCACCAGAGTATAGCTGGACAATATTATATTATGAGTAATTAATTACGTTATTTATCTGAACTTGTTTAAAAGACAATATGGAAAGTTGCTAGTATTATATTTGTGTATTTGTGTTTAAAAGATATTTGTTTGCCATCATAAATGACATTTCATGAAACTTTACACTGTAAGAATGTTAAAAGCCCCCCCCCCCAGTTATACTCTAAACAAAATCATATATAGACATCTTAGACAGGCTAATTAAGTAGTAAGGTCTCAATAGGGCTAATTAATTATTCAAGTAATCAGGTGCACTATTGGAGGTCTCTAACATACATCAGAATGTTGTCCTGTTAAGTGATAGCAACAAGATAATGTAATTAGTTCGCTCTATCTCTTCTGCAGTGAGTCAAGACATGAAAGGAGAACTCATTATTTATGCTGTATTGCATTTAACAAAAACTTCTTGCTTCACATGTTTTTACCATGATTATGAAGAGTTTTCAAGTTAAAAAAAATATAAATCAATCACCCAATATTTAAAAGACAATATAGAATTTTTCCCAATTAAGACTGCATGTTTTAGAGTTAAATAACTTCCCGTTTTGCGTGCATTGAAATGCACAGAATATTATAATAAGAAGATAATATATTATCATCCGGGGGATTGTGTGGAACTATAATGATCAAAACAAAAGGAGGCATGTTAAACAATAACTGTAACAATATAAAAACATCTTTAAGGTATTGGCAACACTTATATCTGCAGACTTGCGGTGATTTGCAAAAGATGTTGGTGTCCTCAGTCTATATGAAAGTATGCAGAACAAAATATTGTAACACTATTGTTCGAGAAAAACCTCCTTAACAAAATGGAACTATGTAAACATAAATGCAACAGCTTGAAATGTTGTTATTTATTGATAATTAATCGTGGAAATGTTTCAGTAATGTGCAACTGTTAAACTCAGCTAATGACTTATTCAGTGAATCCTTGGGCTACACACCACTCTAATGTTTTCATGCATTTTAATATCGCAGCCAAGCTGTAAAGCATCTGTTCCATTGTGCTTGGTGTGAAAGGTAAAAATCAATACGTTGTCATAGTAAATATCGTATTTTAGCGGCACCTCTCAATATAATGTTGTCATGCTACAATTTTCATCAGAGCGCATTGAATGGTATTGGTTTTACCGAAGATCATTTAAGGTTTGAATTAAAATTTGCGACAGTGAAAATGTACATGCACCTAATACAAAGGCAATACTTTGGGCATTGATTCTAATTTAACCCTTTACCACTTAGATACCTATTTTGACGCATCTGCAGTCCCTATGAAAGTTAAATTTAATTAAAGATGTTTATTACTAGATTCAAGTTTTAAAGGCTTCATTTCCAACTCTTAGATACTGATGAGAAGCAAACAGCATAAAACCTGAACAGCTGGTAGTTACTCATAGGCTGTTCTGGTTTTATGCTGTTTGCACATAGCCATTTTCACTTTGCTTCTGAGTGGGAAAGGGTAAACTATAGTTATCCTATGAGGGAGGCTGGTATCAAAATAATGGTGTTCTTTCAACATTAGATCATCATTTCCTAGTGGATATTTTCTGTTATTTATTTTGGCATGTAACATCATAAAATTCCAATTATACATACCACCATCCTTAGGCTTAAAAAGCAACAAAACTCCATGAGTCATTGGTGAATTTTGTCATTTAAATGTTTATATTGGTTCTATTTTTGACATGGGGGGGGCACATTAATTGTATATTTATTTCTTGGTATGATTTCAATATGGGCTTGGCTCATTGTCTGTTTACAGCATTGGTATTTTAAGCTTGACAACATTTAAAGTTTAAAACTATTTTAAGTACCAAATTCCAAAGGTTAACTATTTTCATGGCATGATTTAAATGCCATTAACAAGATAAATATTGTGGGAACAGTTATTTGATTTTCAATACAACAAAAAAGTGCATTGGCACACTCCATTATTTTAAGCATAGATGTAGCTTGCACTGATATTTTAATGCTTATCCATTTATCACTAAGATACGTATTTTGACGCATTTGTAGTCAGTCTTAGAAAGTTACATTTAAAAAAAGACCTTTCTTACTACATTCAAGTTTTAAAGGCTTCATCTCCAACCCCTAGTTACGGATGAGCAGCAAACAGCATAAAACCTGAACAGACTGCGAGTTACTGGTTTTATGCTGTTTACACATAGCCATTTTCACTTTGCTTCTGAGTGTGAAAGGGTTAACCATGATTCATTGCTATAAAAAAGGGTTACATGTATGTACATTTAATAACTAAAAAAACAACAGCATAGGTAGCTTTATTATAAAAGGCTGATATTCAGCAATATTAATCTGCATGTGGAAAATAGAGTAAGAAAGCAATCATTATAATGGTCAAATACCTGCCTGTGAGTCATACATAAATTAATATATAATGCATTATACATGTTTGCATTTCGTTGCACGTTGGACTGCATAAATTACTCATACAGGAGTATCATACTGTATGAAATCAATATGTTTAGAGGAGCAGTATTGACATATAAGCTAAACTGGAAGCATTTTAAAGGGATCTTTTCACGCTTTGGTAAATTGACAAAATTGAAAAAAGTTGTTTCAGATTCGCAAATTTTCGTTTTAGTTATGATATTTGTGAGGAAACAGTAATA
The DNA here is from genome assembly GCF_020536995.1 of Dreissena polymorpha. Classification (NCBI taxonomy): domain Eukaryota; kingdom Metazoa; phylum Mollusca; class Bivalvia; order Myida; family Dreissenidae; genus Dreissena; species Dreissena polymorpha. The sequence continues at coordinate 67,503 of NW_026273403.1, read as the reverse complement.
CTGAACATTTACCATGGTCTAATATAGCCATTATATGCATCTTTTGACGATTTTAAAACCTAAAAATTATAAAGCGTTGCAACGCGAAACGATTGAATAATTTGGAGAGTTCTGTTTTTGTCGTTAAATTTTGTGAAACTACGCAGATTGCTTATATAAGGTATAAAATACTTCACGTGTATGTCCTCGGCGGAATAGCTCAGTAGGCTAGAGCGTTTTTACTTCAGGACTCTGGCAGGACTCCAGGGGTCACTGGTTCACAACCTGGTCCGGGCAATGTTCTTTTCCTTTTTTAAATTTTATTCTTGATTTTTTACTGGAGCTTTTACGATCCAATGTTTACATTTATCGATATAAAGCATTTAATGAATAAGTTAAAAAATGCCAAAATCTGTGAAAAGGCCCCTTTAAGCAGAATTTTGTCACCACCATTTTTTTTAAAGGCTAATTTTTTTTACTTTAGCTCAGAATTTTCCTAACAATTATTTGAAAGCTTGGAGACCTTAAATAAAGCTTATTAAAATGTCTTCAAAACCTTACATTGTTTCTCCAATTCTGCAAAAATAAACCTGTGTTAAGTATTAACATTTTAGATTTTAAAGACCTTAGATTTTAAAATAATACTGAAGAACTTGAGATAGGCGTGTCGTTTTTAACCCTAGATTAACAGATAACTTATCTTGAGACTGGGATTTCAAATTATGGTCATAACAAAATGTCAAGGACATAGAAATATCATGTTAAGGAAATATTTTCTTTTTTGAGATGCTCAGGAAATTATCCGTCAGAATTTGGTGTAAAACAGTTTGCTGCATAAGACTTCAAAGTGATTAACTTTCATTGGCACAAACAGAGGGGGTTAAATCACGTGATAGTCAATATGGAGATGCCCATGCAGTAGAAGGTATTTTCGCACCAAGAAAATGTGCGGGGATTAAAGTCGAGATATAAAGCGAATTTTAATACGAAATAAACGCTTATCACCGTTTTTACTAATATTCCTGGAAAGTGAGTGTGATTTAAAAATTAAACAAAATTAATGAAGTGTATAAAACAGCGAAAAATAATTGTCTCGCCATGGACGTAGCCATCTTGACTATCAAGTGATTACCCCCTCTGACAAACATGATTTCAAACAAAACCAAACATATTTCTAAGATTGTAGGATATCCACATGAATTTTACCAACTATTGTGTAACAGGTTGCATCAACAAGTAAAAGCATGACTGGCTATGTTCTGGTGTGACTAATAGGGATTAGCGGACTGTTTAGCACCAAGGAATTAATGCAAGATTAATTGTTGTCAATCCCTGTATCTTTAATCACCCATTCAAGTGGCTTTATGACTTCTTGAAGAAATGTCAAGATCACTAAAGCCAACTGTGCACATGTTTTGAAAAGAAATATTGACCACAAACAAAAAGGCTTGCATTGATAATCAATATAATGTATTAATTTTAGGAATTTCTTAGAATAATTCATGAATGACATCTTTTATACATGCATCTCTAATCTGAAGTCCCCAATCTAAAGGTGGGACAAACAGAATGTATATTATGTTATGTCAACTGCATTGAACCCTCTAGATAGTGTTCTCTCTCAAGCTTTTTATGCCCCCCCCCCCCCCCCTGATCGAAAGATCTGGGGTATATTGTTTTTGGCTTGTCTGTCTATCATTCATTTATTGTGTGTGTCCCAAAACTTTAACCTTGGTTAAAGTTTGATAACGTTTGCATTATTGAAGATAGCAACTTCATATTTGGCATGCATGTGTATCTCACAGAGCTGCACATTTCGAGATGTGAAAAGTCAAGGTCAAGGGCATCCTTCAAGGTCAAAGGTCAAATATCATTGTATTTTTCTTTCCTAAAACTTTAACCTTCGTTAAAGTTTGGTCATAACTTTTTTAATATTGAAGATAGCAACTTTATATTTGGCATGCTTATGTATCTCATGAAGCTGCACGTTTTGAGTGGTGAAAGGTCAAGGTCAAGGTCATCCTTCAAGGTCAAAGGTTAAAATATATGGTTTCAAAGCGGCGCAATAGGGGGCATTGTGTTTCTGACAAACACATCTCTTGTTAAAATATTCATTTTTGCTATTTACCATTCCTGTAAAAAAGCTCCAAACAGACTTTTTAATGTTGCAGCTCAGAACAATATGTGACAAAACTGTCTGTCAAACCTCAAGCTCTAATGCTTTCATACTTTTCTACAAAGTTTAGGCTTATTACTTAAAAGTCATGGCAGTTTTACAATTTTTAAAGGGACTTAATAACATACGAAAAGTGTTAACTTATTATAATAAAAATAACAAAAGTTGAATAAAAAATATTGCCTTCTTCAGAATGCAAAGCCGGGCCCTCTGGAAGCAAAAGCTTATGTTTTACTACTGCGCCACGCTGGCTTTCATATTTAGGCCATGCTCTGTGAAAAGGGCATTTAATGCATGTGAGTAAAGTGTTGTCCCAGATAAGCCTGTGCAGTCTGCACAGGCTAATCAGGTACATTTTCCACTGTTACGATATTTTTCGTGTAAAGAAAGACAGTAGTTTAGGGGGAAAGTGTTTTCCCAGATTAGCCTGACTGCAGACTGCACAGGCTAATATGGGACGACACTTTTTGCACATTTATTAAACCCTCTTTTCACAGAGCATGGCTCATTTATAAGGGAGATATTAATACTATGTTAGTACTTACACATTTTCCTAATTATCAAGAAAAAGTGCTACAAGCACTTTATTATATTACCGATTTTACATGACAATTATAGATGATTGAACCAATAATTGTACATTTTTATGAGTCAGGAGTGTTATTTTGGCTTATTTTAACATAACGTATACGTTTCTTGTTTTGATTCTACAACAATTTCTCTGAAATTCGTCATTAAACCAAAATGTGAACATGTCCCTTTAACTTAGTACCGTACAATTATAGAAACATTGTTTTGTTTTGTAAACATTAAAATTGGGTACAATTTCAAAAGATATTATGCTGATTCAAGTACAATACATTACACTTGACATCAATACGAGCGGAATTTAGCTAATTCATCCACATTATAGACACATTGTTGAAAACTTGACAAAAATGCCTGGCAGATTATTTGTTTATCTATTCAAGATGGATTACCCCTCAATAGGTATTAATATCTAATGACAAGCGTTGTTTTAAGAGCTTATGGAGGGATATTGTAACCGAATTAAGAAGCCCTCCTGTCTTCGTAATTGATAGTAGATCTAGCTTGGCAAGTGCAGACCATTAAGTTGTATCTTTAAGAAAGAGATCTTTATCTTCTTGACAAAAGCCAACAAGTATAGTTTTTCTTCCTTCAAAAACATTGAATAGTAAATGATACAATGTACTCCAAAGACACATATGCATATAAAAAGTACATTGCATAGACAGTAGTTCAAATAGTTGAATTAGAATTACGCATTTAGGCCCCCAGCAGCTCTTTGTTTCCGAATACAATTCTGTAGTTTGAACGTATCTAATCTTAAGAAAATGGAACATCTTGTGACATTAATTGTCACTTTTCATAATGCATTGGGCCGGTTGGTCAGTCTGACTTTGCAAGATGTATGCTTTCTTGTGACTTAAAATGTAGATGTTCTAGATATTTTTTATGCTCATTGAGCCACACGTTTCTCAGAGTGATCTACCATTAGACTTTATTAGATTTTTTATGGCAGTTATTTTTTTTCTTTGATAAATAAATATAACAGTGAAAGCCAATTACACAGTTGTTCCACTTGAGGAAAACATAATCCTTTGTCTTTTTTTAATTCTTTAAACATCCTGTTTTGAAAATCATTAATATCTTTTGACTCCAAAGACAAGCAAATGACCCACAAGATTTGATAAGAATGACAATAAAGTTCCATGACGTGTTCCATGAAATTTAATCTACGTTGCCACCTGTTGCATGCTCTGTCAATGGACAAAATGCGATTTTCAGACAAATACAATTCATTTACCTATGGTTTAGTTTTCAATTTATAATGATTTTAATTATTTGAATATTTAGTTAACTATAAATCCAGGTAATTAGATCAAAGACATGCCTTTGTGTGTCTGTCTATAGAGTGGAATGTGCAGGGGCAACATAGTTCAGTAAAGACTTACATTAATCCTTATCTGTGTCATTTAATAAATGTCTTAGTTCAACAAATCAGAAATAGCTTAAGCTATTATCTCAACTCACTGATACATTGGTTTCTACTCTTATTCATTGGCATCAACATTGAAACATTGGCATCGTAAGAACTCTTACCCGCACCCCTTTAGTTAACCATTTGCATGCTGGGAAATTTATCGTCTGCTAAAATGTCGTCTGCTGAATTTCTAGAATTAGCCATTTCTTCGATTTTGTTTCAAAGAATACTATCAGAATAGCAAACGTTCTATTGCGTCTCATCTGGATCCAAACTGTTTGCAAAGGCCTTCAAAATTTGGTTCCAGCACTGAAAGAGTTAATTCAAACACAGCCTCTAGATCAGTTGGCAGGGCCATGGACTCAACAGCGGAGGATTGAGGGTTCGATTCCCGTCCCGGCCACATTACTTGTATGGCCATTCTCCCCCTGCATCTGATTGTTAATTACTGGAATTAATTAATTCGCCATGGCGTAATGGAATGGTGTCTGCCGGGAGGTCACAGGTTCAATCCCCACTTGGGGAGCGTTCTCTAGATCTCCCCAAAAGACACCAAGTATTGGTTCTAGGCCCAGGAAACAGACTCAAGAGCGTTTCTATAAGCCTGAGGCTTTCGATGCAATCGAGCTAAAATAAATAGGTTTTATTGACTCTTTCATTGCTGGAACCGAATTTTGAAGGCCTTTGCAAAATTGTTTGGATCCTGATGAGATGCCACAGAACGTGGCGTCTCATTAGGATCCAAACAGTTTGCTATTCTGATAGTATTCTTTGAAAAAAAATGAAGAAAATGCTAATTTTAGAAATTTAGCAGACGACATTTTAGCAGATGACAAATTTCCCAGCATGCAAAGTGTTAACTAATTACTGGAATTAGTATGTGCTCTAAGTACCGGCACCGTACAAACCGAACATAGATCTGGGTGAATAGGTTATCTGACCACTGTAATATCAAATGGTGTTTGCAACAAAAATCAAATATTGTCACACATTATGGCTGTCCAGTATCAGGTATCAGTAGTGAAACCAGTAAAGACACAAATGTTACATATTGCATGTGATTTAAATGCCTTTAATATTCATCTGCCGGTATTTATGGCTCTAATACATGATGATGAATAATTAACTAATGCAAACGACCAGGCGAGACACAGTGCAGCGAATGTTTAAAAGCCCTTGTATCTGAGACTTAGACACGCACAAATGCAAATTAAGCATGTAACTGTAATTGTTTCACAGACTGAAACAAGGAAAGAAAAGAGAAAATATTTGCATCTTGTGTCATAGAGGTTGCAGTCACATTGGCAGGCTATTCCTGCGATTGCTGGTTTGTTGACAGAGCAATATTTTTTTTTTCAATTGCACCAGTTTTGACTGAATCTGTTTAAATCGGTAAATCAGCCAAGCACTAAGTTTTGTATCACAATATTGACCTGTCGGTCCTAATATTTGTTATGCCTGTTTAACAACATGTAACATGATGATTTCACATAGAAGCCATAATATCTCATCAGCATGAGAGGAAAGAAGGCTTATATGTCCTTTTGGCTTTTTGTGAATAATAACAATACATTTATATACATAATTCCTTAAAAAGTACAAAATGACTGGCTATGTAAATTGACCAGTGCTTAAATAAGGGATCACGCCGTCCACTTAGTTCTCTTACAAATAACACTTGTCTTTTAGTCGGCCACACAATTGGTTTTGTCGGACAATGTGGCAGCAATAAACTGAATCAGATTGCTTGATTATAGATTGAGAGCTGGCGATTGGTCGACCTACATATTGAAAAGGAAAACAGATGACCCTTTCACTGAATTTCTGTTTAGCTCGACTATTATATATGAAATATAATTATATAGTGGAGCTCTCTTACTCAACCTGGCTTGGGCGTGAGCCTTGGAATGTTTAAGTTTGCGTACCACCTCAAATATTTTCTATGTCCCTTGATATATTGCTTTTATATTTTGCATACTTTTTTACCAACATAACCCCAACCTATTAACAAGAGCAGACAACTGTATCAAGCATTTTGTAAGAATTATGGCCCTTTTTTCACTTAGATTTATCAAAATCTATGTGTGAAAGTTTGCATACCACTTCAAATATTTTGTATGTCTCTTGACATACTGCTTTCATATTTTGCATACTTCTTTACCAACATGACCCCAATCTATAGAAAAGAGCAGACAAATGTAACACGCATTTTGTAAGAATTATGGCCCTTTTTATGTCCCCGGAGCGAAAGATCGGGGGTAAATTGTTTTGGCTTGTCTGTCATTGTGTGTGTCCCAAAACTTTAACCTTGGTTAAAGTTTGATAACTTTTGCAATATTGAAGATAGCAACTTGATATTTGGCCTGCATGTGTATCTCACAGAGCTGAACATTTTGAATGGTGAAAGGTCAAGGTCAAGGTCATCCTTCAAGGTTAAAGGTCAAATTTATGGCTTCAAAGTGGCGCAATAGGGGGCATTGTGTTTCTGACAAACACATCTCTTGTTCCACTTAGAGTATGCATATTATTGATAAAAAAACACACAAATATTTATAAGTCCCCTACCGGTTTCACTGGAGGGGACTTATGGTTTGCGCTCCGTCTGTCTGTCAGTCTGTCCGTCAGTCAGTCAGTCCGTGACACTTTTCTGGATCCTGCGATAACTTTAAATGTTCTTAATAGTTTTTCATGAAACTTGGAACATGGATAGATGTCAATATGGACATTATGCACGTCATTTCATTTCGTTCCTACGTCAAAAATTCTGGTTGCTATGCAACAAATAAAAAAAAATATATTCTGAAAATGGTGGAATTTCTGACAATGGTGGAGCTGGTAGGGGACTTATATTGCTTGACAATAGTCTTGTTTATTTTATTTTTGATGGACCGTCCAACCATCCCACCCAAGCTATTGCTATCAAACTTTAAATAAAATCAAAGCCATTAGTTTGTTTTATGTCATTACAAATGTTCAATAGATTGTGGAAAATATACATGAACTCAGAATTGTCTATAAAGTTCTTTTAAACATAAGCGATCAATATGTTTCAATTATGGTCCTCTTCCACTTAGAATATGACTATATAATTACCTTGACCTTACTGAATATGAACAATTTCCCCATGAAGGTTTGTCGTTATACCGTCAAGCACTCGAATAGTCGAGCGCGCTCACAATCTTCGGACAGCTCTTGTTTAAAGGGTGCTGTAGGGGAACTGGGCTTAATGCATGTGTAAAGTGTTGTTCAAGATAAGCAGGTGCAGTCAGCACAGGCTAATCTCTTGACAACATTTTCCAAATTGTTGTAATTTTTCATTTAACAAGTTATTTTCTTAGCAAGTTTTTGCGGAAAGTATTGTCCCTGATCGCCTGTGCAGACTTCACAGGCTAATTTGCAACAACCCAATATGCATGAAACCCTGTTTTACCAGAGCAATTCTGTTTTTGTTTTTTAAGTTTGATCTCTCTTTGTAAATGTGATAGAGTTAATGCTTTCAAGCAGAGAATGATCGGAATCTGTTGAAATAAAGCAATATTTTAAGGTGTGAACATTTTCTTTTGACAACTTAATGTTAATTTGTAGTATTTCATTTGCATAATTTTAACATAAGTGGGTTAAATATCAGGTTGGGATATTGAGTCGATCATGTCACACACTGTTGGTGCTTACTGCCATCGTTTTGTTGTTGTGTTATTTTAAGTATTTTGGGTTATTGTTAAGATCAATATTATAAAAAAAGTATAATATTATTTCATACACTGTTCTCCCTTCATAAAATATTGTGTGTCACTTACTTAGAAATCACTCTAAACATAAGCTTGGCTATATAACTTGGATTATTAAAAAAATATATTATATAAAGAAGAATATTTTAATAGACTGCTACTTAAATTTTAATTACTAAAAAGGAAGGCCTGTAAATACTTCAATTATTATTTGATTTTTTAAGAACCAACATTCATTCAAACAAAGAGGTGAAATCCAATCTATAAAAAATGTCAGTTTGCGCCATATCTCAATCAAGGCGTAATTTGATAAACTGTTAAAACTGCTACATTTCATGATTAGGTAATTAAATATAGGACCATGTTTTATGGTTTTTCTATTGACCAGGGTAAGTGATTGGAAAATAGCGTGCAAGTAGATTAAACTGTTTTGAAACGCCCATATTATTGTACTGTTTCAAATCTAGTCATTTGTGTAATTTGCTTTTTCCGTTATTTGATTTTGCCTTGACTGAAATAGTGTGACAAATTATACTGGTACTAGACCCTTAACCACTTTAATAGATACGTATTTTGACCCATTTGTAGTCACTTAGAAAGTTACAATTTAATTTAAATCCTTTCTTACTAGATTCAAGTTTTAAAGGCATCATTTCCTGGAACCCTTAGATACTGATGAGCAGCAAACAGCATTTTAGTGTTTGCACATATATATAGCCACTTTCACTTTGCCTTTGCTGAGTTAGAAAGGGTTAACAAACAAAACTTAGTCAAATTGTATACAGGTCTCCTAGATAAAAATCTGTGCTATAACTACTATTTTCTGTTGTCAATTTTTTACATTGAAATAAAAACAAACATTAATTTTGTTTGTCTCAGTGTAAAAAAATGAACACAAACAATTTCGAATTCGAACACAAATACTTTTTACAACAATTCAAAATTAAATTTCAATTACATGTAATATGCAGTGTGACACAAAATGAATAATAAGGTTACCTCACTGTAATGATCAATCTACCAATTTAAAAAAAATTCTCTTGTCTAGAACATTATATAATGATTTAAAAAAAAATCTCTTTTTAAGAAAGTAATTTGGGCTAAAATATGTGGAACAACTGATCAAGTTGTTATGGGCTTGTTGTAAATACCTATAAAACAGTAACAAATAATAATCATATTCATATTCACATGGCAATATCACTACAAACATAATACATTAATTTATGGAAAACTTTTAACCAGCTGTATCAAATTGAAATTAATTTGAATTTTAATGAGTTTTTGTTGACATTGCATGGTATGTTAGTTTGACATTTATGGTTTGTTGGTCAGGTGCTATGACATGGTTCAGGCTTAATGAACATACTCCATAACTCACACTGGAAATCTTAGACAGCTAACGAGTTGTGTGCAATATTTGAAGCTTGCAAGATTGTTGTTCTTCTTAGAAATTTCAATGAAACAATTTTGAATATGTTGCTTTTGATTGATGGTTTTTTCCCATATTAATATTTGTGACTGTCATATAATTATTCACATAATAAATGGCTGCATAATGTATCATGTTAATGTGTGAGTATAATGATTTACAAACATTTTGTTGAGGGTAAGTTATCTTGTAACAAACATATCAAAACACTGATAACTTAAACCAGAAAGGTGCCTGATATGTTGTTGAAAACATATTATGTCATAATTAATTGACCATATTATTATTATCAATTTATCAGTAGCATTTAATAAAAACTCTTGAATGGCCCACACATAACATTAAATACATTCTCAATATATTAGCAACACCAGAAATATGGCAATTAATAATAAATGATTTACAAATAACACAGTATTTAAGTATGTTTGTGGTAATTAAGAGAGGCAAATAAAACTGCCCTTTGACGGCAGTTATAACGATTATTTGTGTGGTCGAACACTTTTCAACATGTTAATGTATATAGGGGGAATGACCATTTTCTAGTCATCAATTTGTATGATGTAAGATTGGGATGCGTTATAATGATAATTTTGTTGTATTATTTTTCGCTCTGCTGTTTTCGGAGAAAACCCGAGGTATTGTCATAGCCTGCAGCTCGTCCGCCATCTGCGTTGTGCTAAAACCTTAACGCTGGCTCTAAAATCATAGTGCTTCCACCTACAACTTTGAAACTTCATATATAGCTGCACCTTGATAAGTTCTAGTAAAGCCACACCCATTTTTAGGTCACTAGGTCAAAGGTCAAGGTCACTGTGACCTCAAATAAAAAACTTTAACATGGACTCTTAAATCAAAGTGCTTCCACCTACAACTTTGAAACTTCATATGTAGATGCACCTTGATCATTTCTACAGGCCACACACATTTTTTTGTCCCCCACCCACTAAAGTGGTGGACATATTGTTTTTGCCCTGTTTGTTGGTCTGTACGTTGGTCTGTTGGTCTGTTTGCTCAAACTTTAACATTTGCAATAACTTTTTCAAAACATTCAAGATAGCAACTTGATATTTGGCATGCATGTGTATCTCATGGAGCTGCACATTTTGAGTGGTGAAAGGGCAAGGTCAAGGTCATCTTTCAAGGTCAGAGGTCAAATATATGTGGCCAAAATCGCTCATTTGATGAATACTTTTGCAATATTGAAGATAGCAACTTGATAGTTGGCATGCATGTGTATCTCATGGAGCCGCACATTTTGAGTGGTGAAAGGTCACGGTCAAGGTCATCCTTCAAAGTCAGAGGTCAAATATATGTGGCCAAAATTGCTCATTTTATGAATACTTTGGCAATATGTAAGATACCAACTTGATATTTGGCATGCATGTGTATCTCATGGAGCCGCACATTTTGAGTGGTGAAAGGTCAAGGTCATCCTTCAAGGTCAAAGGTCAAAAAATAAAATGAAATTCAAAGTGTCGCAGAAAGGGACATAGTGTTTCTGACAAACAGATTTTTTTGTTTGTGTGTTTGTTTGTGTGCGTCAAACTTAAACATTTGCCAAAACTTTTGCAATATTGAAGATAGCAACTTCATATTTTGCATGCATGTGTATCTCATGGAGCTGCACATTTTGAGTGGTGAAAGGTCAAGGCCATCCTTCAAGGTCATAGGTCAAATATATGGGTCAAAATTGCTTATTTAATGGACACTTTTGCAATAGTGAAGATAGCCCTTTTATATTTGGCATGCATGTGTATCTCATGGAGCTTCACATTTTGAGTGGTGAAAGGTCAAGGTCATCCTTCACGGTCAAAGGTCAAATATATGGGGACATAGTGTTTCACAAACACATCTTGTTGGGTCATTAGGTCAAAGGTCAAGGTCACTTGTGACAAGCTTTCATTTATTCAAAACTGCACCCGCAGCCAAGCGTTGGCACCCGCTATGCAGTGCTCTTGTTTAAATATTAGACATTAATCTAAACTGTGTGCAAGTTCATGAATATAACTATGACACTGAGGCATCCCAATGAATAACTATTTAACTGCCAAGCGATAATTGATATTTATAAGTATGTAATTAAAAAGTTTTACCTGTGTTCTTATTATCATGTATTTCAACAAAGTTTTTTGTAAGAAAGTTTGATATGAGCAATAAAACTAGGCTTAATGCTATTTCCTAATCAGGGAAATGCTGGACTGTATGGGTCTACCCCCTGCAAAATGTTTTTCTGCAGTTCACGAATAATTCGTGAACAGTTCATGAACTGTTCATGAACTGAGTTCATGAATTGTTCACAAATAGTTCGTGAACAGAAAATGAGCCACGTCTGTGAAAAATTCTTGAAATTTTAGTTCATGAACTGTTCATGAACACTAATGGCATGAAGTGTTCATGAAATATTCTTGAAACCTAATGGCATGAAGTGTTCATGAACTATTCTTGAACCCTTATGACATGAAGTGTTCATGAACTATTCTTGAACCCGTGTGACATGAAGTGTTCATGAACTATTCTTGAACCATTATGACATGAAATGTTCATGAACTATTCATGAACATCAATGGCATGAAGTGTTCTTGAACAGTTCATGAAAAACCCATTTTTTGAAAAATTCTTCAGGGTTTTGCTGTTCAGGAACAGTTCATGAACATTTTCCTTCTATTTTTCAATGGCTCATTTTCTGTTCATGAACTGTAAGTGAATAGTTCATGAACCATAGTTCTTCAAGAGTTCATGAACTGAGGTGGCATGAAGTGTTCATGAACTATTCATGAACAAGAATTTGTCAATTTATGCAAAGGTTATCATAAGTGTTACTAAAGCTCAACAAACAGGTCAGGGTTAAAAGAAACAAGTCTTGTATTAGCACTTAACATATTGATAGCAACATATAACAACTAGAAATGGCGCGGCAGAGGCCGACGCGTATCCCCACGCCGAATGTTTGACCTAGGTGTGCCCCAGGGTTGGTAATGGGGCCATGCATAGCTGAGATTGACCGTATTGTCATAAGAGAAGTTCATCATCAATTAGAAGTGAATTGGTGTAGAAATGAAGAAGTTATAGTAAAAGGCAATTTTGGGTGGGTGTGACATATGTGGGCAGGGCGCCCCAGGGTTGGTAATTGTGCCATGCATAGTTGAGATTGACCGTATTGTCATAAGAGAAGTTCAGTATCAATTTGAAGTGAATCGGTGTAGAAATGAAGAAATTATAGTAAAAGGCAATTTTGGGCGGGTGTGGTCTATGTGGGCGGGGCCCCAGGGTTGGTAATGGGGCCATGCATAGTTGAGATTGACCGTATTGTCATAAGAGAGGTTCAGTATCAATTTGAAGTGAATCGGTGTAGAAATGAAGAAATTATAGTAAAAGGCAATTTTGGGTGGGTGTGGTCTATGTGGGCGGGGCGCCCCAGGGTTGGTAATGGGGCCATGCATAGTTGAGATTGACTGTATTGTCATAAGAGAAGTTCAATATCAATTTGAAGTGAATCGGTGTAGAAATGAAGAAATTATAGTAAAGGCAATTTTGGGTGGGTGTGGTCTATGTGGGCGGGGCCCCAGGGTTGGTTATGGGGCCATGCATAGTTGAGATTGACCCTAATGTCATAAGAGAAGTTCAGTATCAATTTGAAGTGAATCCGTGTAGAAATAAAAAAGTTATAGTAAATGGAATTTTTTGGTGGGTGTGGCCTATGTGGGCGGGCGCCCCAGGGTTGGGATTGGGGCCATGCATAGTTGAGATTGACCCTAATGTCATAACAAAAGTTCAGTATCAATTTGAAGTGAATCCGTGTAGAAATGAAAAAATTATAGTAAATGGAAATTTTTGGTGGGTGTGGCCTATGTGGGCTGGGCGCCCCAGGGTTGGGAATGGGGCCATGCATGGTTGAGATTGACCGTATTGTCATAAGAGAGGTCCAGTATCAATTTGAAGTGAATCGGTGTAGAAATAAAGAAGTAAATGTAAAATAACCTAAAAAAATGAGTGATAATTTCTGACGCGGTCCCACCCCAACCGCTATAACTTTTGACCCAGGGGTCAGATCAAAATTCCAAATAGTGCAGGGTCGCACATATGCTCATAGCTACCATGTGTGTAAGTTTCAAGGTTCTAGTGCTTTTAGTGTAGGAGGAGATAGTGACCAGGACGGACGGACAGACAGACGGACGGACGGCGGAGATAACCACAATATCCCCACCTTTTTTTCAAAAAGCGTGGGGATAATAATTTAAATATAACACTAATAACTGAGATACAAGTGGTTTGATAATACTCTTTAAATTTCATAATACAACTTTGCACTATATGTTCATGAATAATTCATGTATTGAAAAGATTATGAATAGTCTCATTTTCAGTTCAAGAATCATTTACTAATCAATGGTTTCCCTGAAATGGTTTCACTTACAGTGCCAAAGAACTTGAAATGGAACCAATGGCTGATCAGTTCAGCCGGTAATTTATTAAAGACTTACAATTTCAAATATAACATAAACCATGTGCCTTCCGTTTCAACTTCCTGTGCACACAATATTCTTTCTTTGTAAAAACAGCAATGCAATGTACATTGAGTTCTTGATATCATCTTAAACTGTTCTTGAAAAAAGATGTCCTTAAAACATTCTTCAACTTGTCTTTTAAGTCTTCCAAGAACAATGACAGATCCTTTTAAGAATATATTGGATTCTTAAAAAGTCCATCATACGTTCAAAAACATTGCATAGACCTGTTTAAGAACATCAGAAGGAAACATGTTGTTCAAAAAAGTTCTTAAAGTGTTCAAGAATAGTTTAAGAATAATTCAAGAACAGGAAAGGTCCTTAAAAAGTTATTGAAGTGTTCCTGAAGGCAGTTCTTGATCAGTTCTTGTACAAATGTTCTTAAAATTCTCTAGAACAGGTCAAGAACTCTAACTTACAGTGGTGAAAGTACTATGCATATTCATACTAACTTCACAGGTTTCACAAATATACAAGATTTGTATGCTAGACATTTCAATATTACTTTCAAAAATATGTATGAAACATCTAGCACAAAGGAATTCATGAATTATTCATGATGGATCCTTAAAGTCTGTCTCAGAAAAGTCATTAGAAATACTTGTGCATGAAATGTTCATCACTAAGTATTTATGGTTAGATGAAGAACTGTTCATGAACTTTGAAATGTTCAACAATAATTCATAAACAGTTCATGAACATGTCTTAAGAACAGTTTATGTCCAAAAGTTCATGAACCAAGCTCAGGAACTTTTTCAGAACCATTCATGAACAGTTCTTGATTGGCTTGAAGTGTTCATGAAATCATGAACAACATTTTGCCGGGGACTTTACACTACAAACCTGATCCTGCCATTTAAAAGATGAAATTTGCATCAGGTACCCATTAAAGCATTAGTACCGGTAAATATCAAGTTCAATATTGGTCATTCAAAGGTTGTAGGCATGGTAATGTCAATGGAGATATTATTAAAATATGCTAATTTTTCTTAATTTGTTGGGGGTTAACGTTGGCTATAACATTAAACCTGAAAATGGACTCCTTTTCAAATTTAGATTTGCCTTAAAACTAACAGTGCTTTTATAATTGGTCAGATATTTGATTGAATCTGGCATATGCTTAAGAAAACCTGATTATATATTCTATAATGAGCCGCAATTGATAATGCAATTTTTACTTAAGTCCACTCGCCCATGCAAAATGAAATTCAATTTAAGTTATTCATTTTACAACACTAATAGGTTTTGTATCTACCACTTGTTTTCTTTTGGAATGTTAATAACATATGTTTTTGGGACCAGTTTAGTCTGGCAAAGTCCAATAACTCTTGACAGCTATTTCACATTATTATGTCCCTTATTGTGGATACACGATGCAGGTTAACCCTTTTCCACTTAGAAACGTATTTAGACGCATGTGTAGTCCCTCAGAAAGTTAAATTTGATTATAGACCTTTATTACTAAATTCAAGTTGAATGATAAAGGCTTTATTTCAAACCTTTAGATGAGCAGCAAACAGCATAAAACCTCAACAGACTTAGAGTTACTCGCAGACTGTTCTGGTTTTATGCTGTTTGCACATAGCCATTTTCAATTTGCTTCTAAGTGGGAAAGGGTTATTTTGTCATAAACATAAACCTTCACTTATCACAGATGTACAAATAAAGCTTCAGATATGTATTTGGAATCATTATTTAATGTAACTGACAAAACAATGCACGTACTTTCGATTTTGCAGAATACTGAGACAGCTAGCTTGTTGTTCCTCTTTGTTATGCCCCCCTTCGAAGAAGAGGGGGTATATTGCTTTGCTCATGTCGGTTCGCGGTCAGTCTGTCGGTCTGTCGATCGGTCTGTCGGTCCGTCCACCAGGTGGTTGTCAGACGATAACTCAAAAACGCTTGGGCCTAGGATCATGAAACTTCATAGGTACATTGATCATGACTGGCAGATTACCCCTATTGATTTTGAGGTCACTAGGTCAAAGGTCAAGGTCACGGTGACCAGAAATAGTAAAATGGTTTTTGAATGATAACTCAAGAACGCATACGCCTAGGATCATGAAACTTCATGGGTAGATTGATCATGACTTGCAGATGACCCCTATTGATTTTGAGGTCACTAGGTCAAAGGTCAAGGTCACGGTGACCCGAAATAGTAAAATGGTTTCCGGATGATAACTCAAGAACGCATACGCCTAGGATCATGAAACTTCATGGGTAGATTGATCATGACTCGCAGATGACCCCTATTGATTTTGAGGTCACAAGGTCAAAGGTCAAGGTCACGGTGACCCGAAATAGTAAAATGATTTTCGGATGATAACTCAAGAACGCTTTTGCCTAGGATCATGACACTTCATAGTTACATTGATCGTGACCCGCAGATGACCCCTATTGATTTTCAGGTCACTATGTCAAAGGTCAAGGTCACAGTGACAAAAACGGTATTCACACAATGGCTGCCACTACAACGGACAGCCCATATGGGGGGCATGCATGTTTTACAAACAGCTCTTGTTTATTATAGTCACTCATATTTTAATGGCTACCTTCTGCAAAACAACCATATCTTATAGTTGTCATGTAGCACTTATTTTATTTACATGCTATAATTAAGAGATTTCTTCCCAAAAGAAAATCAATTATTTAATCCCGCATTGAAAAGCAATATGACATTTACCGCAAATTGAAGTATTCATATGAATTCAAATCAATTATTGCATCAAAATGTTATTCCCAAAAACTTGAATTGCAAGATCACAAGAGCTCAAAATTGTGTGGGAAAAGAAACAAGATGAAATGATATCATATTATGACATGTGGTTGATACAATCATGAAACATGATGAGGGGGCACTCATCTCAACTAAAAATCAGTTTTGTCCATATTTTTGTACAGAGCAAAATTCCTTATTTCTGTCAACCAATATGTCTCATATTTCCTATTCCATTTGAATTAACCTTCATAAGCTATTCAAATATTATGACATCAATTTCACAATCTTGGTGCCAAATGGAATTGAAATTATTGTAATTGAGTAGAACCCAAGTTTATTATACCCCCATTACTGGTAATGGGGGCTATATAGGAGTCACTTTGTCGGTCTGTCTGTCGGTCTGTCCCGAAGTTTCATCCAATCTTAACCAAACTTGGTCACAATTTGTATCTAGATAATGTCTAGGTCAAGTTTGAACATGGGTCATGCCAGGTCAAAAACTAGGTCATGGGGTCACTTAATTAGTGTGTTTTAAACTGAAAGTTTGTCAATACCATAACTATGTCATTTATCGTTAGATTTTAAAATGACTTGGTACATTTGTGCACCATCATGGGACGGTGTGTCATATGAAAAAAGTATGTTGATATCTCCAAGGTCAAGATCACACTGGGTTCAAAGGTCAAATGCTTGTCCGTGCTATAACTTTGTAATTAATTGTGAGATTTTAAAACCTTTTGGCAAATTTGTTCACCATCAGTGGACGGTGTGTCGTGTGAAAGAATTACGTCGATATCTCGAAGGTCAAGGTCACACTTTGAGTTCAATGATCATAAATTAGCTTGTCCGGGCCATAACTATGTCATTCATTGTAAGATTTTAACATCATTTGGCACATATGTTCACCATAATTGGACGGTGTGTTGCGTGAAAGAATTTCGTTGATATCTCCATGGTCAAGGTCACACTTAAAGTTCAAAGGTAAAAACTGGCCATAAATGAGCTTGTCCGGGCCATAACAATGTCGTTCATTGTGATATTTAAAAATCATTTGGCACATTTGTTCACCAAAATTGGACGGTGTGTTGCGCGAAAAAATTACGTCAATATCTCCAAGGTCAAGGTCACACTTTGAGTTCAAAGGTCAAAAATGGCCATAAACGAGCTTGTCTGGGCCATAATTGAGTCTTTCATTGTGAGATTTTAAAATCATATGGCACATTTGTTCACCATCATTGGACTACGTGATATATCCAAGGTCAAGGTCACACTTTGAGTTCAAAGGTCAAAAGTACTTAAATCCAGACCTCATTGAAGAACAGAAAAGGAAAATGTGCACATAGATTCATGTCATTAAAAGACTAAATTTGATGTATAAAACTATACACTAGAAAATAGATCTAAAGTTTTCAAGATTTTCCTTCGTCATGCTAATTGATCTTGTGTTCTTCAAAACTGTTCTATTCTCATATTACCTGAAATATATTGTGTGAAAAATAGTATACTTAAAAACATAAGCAGTATCAAGTTCTACCATCTGGGACTTTGTACATATAAATGTCAGATCAAAGCCTAGGTTTTTTACTTATTATTGAAAATAAATGATTATAACCACCAAAAGTATGGGTTGGTATGATAATTAACAAGTTGTCAATATTTAAAAATCATTTTATTGGTAAAAGTATGGTCATGTGTTTGAGTTGATATCACTTGATATGTTGCAGATTTGTCACACTGGTAAAGTATATACTTGACTGCTTTCATACAATATCACAGTTTTATGAGCATCTCAAATTTTCTTCCATAAACTGCGTAATAATGAGTCTCCTGCAAAGTCTTATTTGAAAAATAAATTTTTTAGATGTGTGTGTTGTTATAATAATTGTTGGTACATGTATATTACTAGAGTATCAGTCTATTTTAAGCATCTTAATTGTTTTGATTTTACATACTCAGATAAAAACAAAATGGCATAGTATACAATGAGTCCATGACATACAATTCACAAAAAATAAACAGAAACAGTTAAATACTTGTATGAATTTGTAAAAAAAAAAAACAAACATCTAAGCAACTTTGCATAAATATTGCTAATATTATATTATTGAAAATAATTATGATTATTCGGTCATCACACGCGAAGAGAGAAGCTACATTTAAAAACTAGGGCGGCCAAATGTCAGTTCATGGTTGCCAACCCTTGTCATACCCATGTTAAAAGATCAGTAGATCTATTCAAAGATATACACTTTACAAAAACATTTATCTTGTTGTATCTTGTATAGATATCTGAATACAGGTTGTCATTGTACATCATCGATAGGTGCATTCAATCACGAACACTTTAATAACAGTTTGAAGGCCCCAGACAAATCTTCCTGGGGGTAATATTATTAAGTCTAATGTAAGTAATTTATTTTCTTTGGGTTTGATATGCAAGAAATGGAAGACTGCATATTTTGCATGAAAATGTGGTGCATAAAAATTAAATGGGCTAAGATAACAGTGATTTTTTTCTCACTTTATATTTAACAGCCTTTGCCTTTTTGATTGGGAAAAAAGCGCAATAGACCATGAAAATGGGAAAAAAACAACATTATTAATATGATTATAAATAAAAACATAATTGCATGTAAACTGCTTTCTAAAATTTATATCATAAAGTGCTAGGGAATTGCTGAATAATAATATACTCCATAAACCAATTGTTGAGTTCATTGGGGAAAAATTTGGCATATTTGAGAAATTTTGTTCAGATTTTTGGGGAATTTTTTTACCTTTTTGATTGGGAAACAACCTTTTTTAATTTTTATGCCTGGATCGAAAGATCGTTTTTTTTTGGCCTGTCTCTCATTGTATGTGTCCGTGAGTGTGTCCCAAAACTTTAACCAAAACTTTAACCTTCTTCATAACTTTTGCAATATTGAACATAGCAACTTGATTTTTGGCATGCATGTGTATCTCATGGAGCTGCACATTTTGAGTGGTCAAGGTCAAGGTCATCCTTCAAGGTCAAAGGTAAAAAAAAATCAAAGCTGCGCATTAGGGGGCATAAGTGTGTTTCTGACAAACACATCTCTTACTTGAGTAGATTCTTGGACTCAGAGCCGGTTTATTTACCTTGGAATTTTCGAAGATATCACATCTTCTTCATCAGCTGATCACTGGTGAAGGATCACGTGATACGAGGAGACTGTCATACACCAGGGGTAGCTCGAGTCCCTCGTCCCTGGTAAGTGATGGCCGCCGCTGTTTGATCTCAATTGCTCATGTGACTGTGACGTCAGTGAACCAGTGATCAGCTAATGAAGAAGATGTGATATCTTCGAAAATTCCAAGGTAAATAAACCGGCTCTGAGTCCCTAAGAATCTACTCAAGTATGCATCAACCAGAGCAGAGAAACCTACATGAACGTTCATATCTCTTGTTTAAAATTGGGAAACAGCCTGTTTATTAGAGTCTGTAATTTTGGGGGAAAAATCACTGGATAACTATTGCAAACTTAAAAAATAAAATATATTGACTTTTTTTTATTGATTTTCATATTGAAACAACACTAGCAAAACAACAACAACAAATCTATAATTGCTAATATTGGACTTTATTGTGCCTAAAAGGGACCAGTTAACAGATTTTAAGAAATAAAAAAAAAGACAATTTTCTTTTCTTTTTCAGAAATTCCCCAAATATTTACTCACAGTATTTAAATGTGTGTAGTAATCATTTATGAATAAAAAAAAATTTGATAATTAGTAATCAGCTGATGAAATTGATACAATTAAACGATGTGTATAAGACAAAACATCGAGAAAATGGGAATGTTTAATTTTTAGCTCATCTATTTTTTGAAAAAAAATTATGAGCTATTGTCATCACCTTGGCGTCGGCGTCGGCGTCCGGTTAAGTTTTGCGTTAAGGTCCACTTTTCTCATAAAGTATTAATGCTATTGCATTTAAACTTGGTACACTAACTTACTATCATGAGGGAACTGGGCAGGCAAAGTTAGATAACTCTGGCGTGCATTTTGACATAATTATGTGCCCTTTTCATACTTAGAAAATTGAAAATTTTGGGTTAAGTTTTGTGTTAAGGTCCATTTTATTCCTTAAGTATCAAAGCTATTGCTTTCATACTTGCAACACTTACTAACTATAATCATAAGGGGACTGTGCAGGCAAAGTTATGTAACTCTGACTGGCATTTTGACAGAATTATGTGCCCTTTTTATACTTAGAAAATTGAAAATTTGGTTAAGTTTTGTGTTTAGGTCATCTTTATTCCTAAAGTATCAAAGCTATTGCTTTCATACTTGCAACACTTACTAACTATCATAAGGGGACTGTGCAGGCAAAGTCATGTAACTCTGACTGGCATTTTGACGGAATTATGGGCCCTTTATACTTAGACAATTTGAAAATTTGGTTAAGTTTTGTGTTTTGGTCCACGTTACCCCTAAAGTATCATAGATATTGCTTTCATACTTGGAACACTCACAAACTATCATAAGGGGACAGTAAAGAACAAGTTGCATAACTCTGGTTGTCATTTTTACGAAATTATGGCCTTTTTTCGACTTAGTAACTTTTAATATATGGTTAAATTTTGTGTTTCAATCCACTTTACTTCTAAAGTATCAAGGCTTTTGCTTTCAAACTTCAAATACTTTCATGCTATCATGAGGGTACTCAGTACCTGGCAAGTTGAATTTTACCTTGAACTTTGAATGACCTTGACTCTCAAGGTCAAATTATTAAATTTTGCTAAAATTGCCATAACTTCTTTATTTATGATTAAATTTGATTGATACTTTGACAAAACAACTCTTACCTGACATACCACAATAGACTCCACCCAAACCATCCCCCACGCCCCCGCCCCAAATCCCCCATCCTCTTTTTTTTTTTAAAGACCATCTAATAAATGACCACCACACCCTCACACTATACCCCGCCCCAACCCCCCCCCCCCCCTCCCAATTTTTTTTTTTCAAAACATGTTTTTTTTCCCTTTTTTTTTCCTTTTTGAAAGATAATTTAATAAATGACCACAACCCACACTATACACCCTCTCCACCCCACCCTCCCTGACCTTTGTGATTGAAATTGAGATAGGTCCCTTCACCTTTAAAAAGAAAAATAGATGAGCGGTCTGCACCCGCAAGGCGGTGTTCTTGTTTTGTTTTTGTTTTAATTGCAGACAACACATGGTTGGCATGCTTCAAAATCATACAATAATCTGTGAACATGTAGCATTTAATCACTTGGCAAAAACCTATGTTAGAATATTTTTATCAATGCTTTTGTTTTATTGTTGTTGGCAGGTCTTCTTTACTGGAGTGTAACCTTTCATTTTTCAACTGTCAAGTTTCAAAACAACCAAATAAAAACACATCATAATTCAGCCCAAGCTCTAAGGATCATTTCAGTGGTTTTCAATTACACGCCCAATGATTTTATCTTGGGATACCCTGCTATAGAAAAGATGGGCATGTTTAGATAACTGGGTGTCACTTGGTGAGTGGACATAGGTTGCCAAGATTGTTTGAATTGCTTGCCACCTTTCAGCAGACATATTTTAGGTCAGATTAGGTGTCTGAACTACAGAGGTGTTTGTTGTCGGTGTCCAATTATTTAGTTGACAAAATATTTGATGGGGAGGTAGATGCAATGTTGTGTTATGACAGGCTATCTGAGAGGCTGGCAATGTCCTAATCAAAGAGAGGTAGTTGTTCTGGTGTGACCAGCGATGTTTCTTGTCTAAAAAAACCTTCAATGATGAAAATTTGTGTCTTGGAATCTTCTGCTTGGGAATTAAGTTTTTTTTTAAATGCCAATAATTTTATTGCAAAAATCCATCAATGTTAAATATTCTTGTACACTAGTATTTTTGCTGATTATTGTCTGTTTCTAAGTTCTCACTTTTAAATAAGATAGCAATTTGAAAGTACCTTTTATGGGTATTATACAAAGAAGGAAAAAAAGGCTGGTTGTGACCACAGGAGTTTGAAATTCTATCCATAAAGCTAATCTAATGGCTAAATAAAAAAATACCCCTATATAGTATAAAGACTTTATTATGTGACTACTAGTATATAGGGGTATTTTTTTATTTAGCCATTAGATTAGCTTTTTGGATAGAATTTCAAACTCCTGTGGTGTGACTATGAGAGGAAAATGTCCCTGCCATGAATTAACAGTTTGGGAAAGTGTTACAACAGATGATGTATCATATTTTTGCCACTTCAGTTATTGAAGAGCTGTATATTTACTGCGATTATTTTTGCCCATTTGGGAAAGGAACCGGTACCAGACTAATTGGGAACAATGTGCAGGAACATGGTGTGTTTGATTTTTTGCTGCCAAATACTTTAAAATGGATAACTAAGTGTTGTTAAGTTGTTATGATATTTACTTAGGTTGAAGACCTAGAGCTGCATAGGGAAACACAATAAAGTGTGCATGTTATTTATAAAATAAATTTCTTACCTTTAATTTGGAATTTTTTGGATAGCAATCGGGATATTTGTAGTTTTTTCCTAATTGGGAAAATGCTGTTTTCGGATAATTTATAAAGAAGGAAAAAATCACTGATTTATTATATTTTCATGAACAAATATCTGTGAATTTATACTAGAGACTGTGTCATCTTCTCAACTTATAATTAAAAAGAGGCTCTTAATTGTAAAAAAAATAATCTTCCATTTACCGGTACAAGTCTAAAAATGAATGCACTTACAGAACAGAATTATTTTCACGCAAGATCACAAATTAAAATTTATTCTCATATCTGTTATTTTAAGAAAATGAGAAACATTCTCTGAATAAGGACTTGATGGTATATTGGGATGTTCAACTGAATACAATATTCACGGGTGAACTGTTGTGAAAGCATATTTGATGGGAAGATTTATCCCTGTTGATCAAGTCATGGGACATTAACCCTCTAATGTAATGCTGTTTTCAGAATTTGATTTTAAATCAGAAAATGGTTCACAATAAATCCTTTCCCTGTCAGAAGCAAAGTGAATATGGCTATGTGCAAACAGCATAAAACCAGAACAGCCTGCGAGTAACTTGCAGTCTGTTCAGGTTTTATGCTGTTTGCTGCTCATCAGTAACTAAGGGTTGAAAATGAAGCCTTTAAAACTTGAATCTAGTAAGAAAACTTTTTAATTAAATGTAACTTTCTTAAGGACTACAAATGCCTCAAAATACGTATAATAAGTGAGTTAAATAGAATGTGAAGTTTAAAAACATTTCTTGACTGAACTTCAATGATGCATTATTTTGAAATCGTCAATTATAACTAACAGTGTTTTTGTCACTTATTGTTCTTCAGAACAACTGTGTTTTAATTTGATTGATATCTAAAGTAATTTCTGACATTATCTTAATGTATCAGATTTTAATTATAAAATGTTACGCAACAAAAATATAAGTGGCAAAAAACAATATACTTTTATCCAATGGTAGATAATTATATTCAGAGATTGACAGGTATTTTACTTACATTTGCCTTCAGCTTCCTTTCAAACAGGCCATTCAGTGATGAATTTGTACAGATTTACTGTATGTATTTTAGGATTTACCAAAGAAGCCGTCTTCTTTAAATACCACTTACGCCTGTTTGCTCAATGGGAGAGCAATGACATTGTAAAATTGAATGTCCTCCTATATCAATATTTGTAAACTATCATTTCTAAAGGGTACAAATGTGTCAGACCTTGGTTCTAGTTTTTTACGCCTGTTGATATAATGCTAATAGAAACCATGGTCAGTTATTGTACCTATACATTTAGCACTTGGTCAGCTTTGTGAGGGTTCATTGTGACTGTGTACTTTTATACTGAGTCATGTGATGCCATTGTGGTCAGAGGCACAGGTGTTTGGAGCGTGGCTAGTTCACTGAAACACTATCAATATGTCATAAAACATTTTCCATCACTTTGACAAAAACGTATAGTCTGATATAATATAAAAATTCAAAAAAATAAATATTGTGTATTCCCTTTTGTCTATAAATGCCTACAAACTTCAAGGCCATGTGTCACAGCAGACAACATAAAACCTAGATTGCTTATTTACTTATTGTTCCATCACTTATGATGGCACTTTAACTTGTTATGAAGCTAAAAGTGAATAAAAATAAATTTTGTTCATATTAAACTTTACAACTTTGTAAAATTGTGTAATTTCAGAAATCGAGAATGGACTATTTTCACCACCACCAATCCCATCAACTAATCATGTTGGCAAACACAGCGTCTCTGTGGCAACCAATGGCAACCATGACAACCTGGAGTCGTCGCCGGACACCTCGTTTGAGAGCATCCCCATGGGGACCCAGACGACCTCGCTGCCGAGCCCAAGCATGACCACGACCCCTACACAGACCAGTGAGGACTTGCAGCAGAAAGAAAAGGAAAAGAGAGGTAAGAAACTGGGAATAGAGATGTAAGAAACTGGAAGAAAGAGGTAAGAAACTGGGAAAAAAAGGGGTAACAATTGGGAAAAGAATGGTAAGAAACAGGGGAAAGAGTGGTTAGGAACAGCAAAAAGAAAGGTAACAAACTGGGAAAAGAGTGGTAAGAAACAGCAAAAAGAGAGGTAAGAAACAGTGAAAAGAGAAGTCAGAAACAGGGAAAAGAAAGGTAAGAAACAAGGAAAAGAGTGGTTAGAAACAGGGAAAAGAGAGGTAAGAAACAGGGAAAAGAAAGGGAAAAACAGGGAAAAAAGATGAAACAAACAGGGAAAAGAGAGGTAATAAACAGAAAAGAGAGAAAACAAACAGGGAAGAGAGGGAAAAACAGGAATACATAGGTAAGAAACAGGAAAAGAGTGGTAAGAAACAGGGAAAAGAAAGGGAAAAACAGGGAAAAGAAATGTAACAAACAGGAAAAAGAGAGGTAACAAACAGGGAAAAGAGAGGTAACAAACAGGGAAAAAAGAGGGAAAAACAGGGAAATAATTATAGGTAAGAAATAGGGAAAAGAGAGGAATGAAACTGGAAAAAAAGAGATAAGAAACAGGGATTATAGAGGTAAGAAACAGGGAAAAGAGAAGTAAGAAACATGATGTCCCACCAGTTGCAAAAATGTCTATCAGAGACACATTTTGGAGTGTTTTTGGGATTAGGGCATATTTTTGGAATAAATTAAGTGTGTCTTGCTCTGATAAAACAGAGCTTAATGTGTGTTTATGGTGTTTGACTTAATTTTCCTACTGAACACTGAACTGGATTTCTGCTAAGAAGAGACTGCAACCTTGAAAAAAAAAGTAGAAAGCATCATCCCTGTAAACTGCACAGGCTTATCTTGGATAATACTTAATGCACTTGAATCAAAAAAGTTTTCCCAGAATGCGCCTCAAATGATAAATTATTACTGCTTGCATACCTCTAAAACAAGAACCTTTTATTACCAGTCATCAAAATGCCTCACTGCCAGATACAAAGCTAGTGTAACCCTTTCCCACTCAGAAGCAAAGTGAAAATGTGCAAACAGCATAAAACCAGAACAGCCTGCGAATAACTCACAGTCTGTTCAGGTTTTATGCTGTTTTCTGCTCATCAGTATCTATGGGTTGGAAATGAAACCTTTAAAACTTGAATCAAGTACAAAAGGTCTTTAATTAAATTAAACTTTCTAAAGGACTAAAGGACTACAAATGCGTGTATCAAATTGGTAAAGGGTTAAATGTTGAGGCTGATTGATTATGTTTATTAGTGATTTAAGATCAGCTACATTTCTGAACAGTATACTTATTGTAGTTTTGAGAATTGTTATCATTCAAAACGATCAAAAGCCCTGGTGCTTAGCTTTTCAATGCTGGAGGTTTTCAATTCCTATTTCATGACCTCGAGACCGCAGAAATTAATGCATGGTTGAACCATAAATTAATGAATTTTGTTTATATGGCTTATAAAATAGCCCCAAACAATTCAACTTTGTTTTGATCTTGGTTATAATTTTCTTGATTTATCCAAAGAAGTAGGCAAATTTATCAATCTCTTTACTTCAGACTCGTAACAGTGGAAAAAAGCAATACAAGTAAAATAGTCCAAAACAATTTAGCTTTGTTTTGATCTTGATTATATTTTCTTGATTTATCCAAAGAAGTAGGCACATTAATCTTACTGTTAACTTCAGGTTTGTATCAGTGGAAAAGAGGACAATCATCATAACCCTGGCAGGTCGACATTGTTTTATTCCAGTGACAAGACATTAATAGCCCTATTATTGCTTTTATGGTCAACGGGTCATTCAGAAGTCGTGTAGGCGCTTGATATATGATTGGTTTTATTTCCAGTATACATTCAATTAACAAATCATTATAGGTAGGGCTGTAACTATCAAAGGGGCTTGCAACTTCAAAAAATGCTGCTGTCTATTTGACTTATATAGCATGAACCCTTTTCCACTTAGATATGTATTTTCACGCATTTGTAGACCCTTAGAAGGTTAATTACATTAAAGACCTTTTTTTTATATACTAGATTCAAGTTTTAAATGCTTCATCTCCAAACCTTAGATACTGATGAGCAACAAACAGCATAAAACCTGAACAGACTGTGAGTTACTTGTTCTGGTTCTGGTTTTGTGCTGGTTGCAAAAGCCATTTTCACTTTGCTTCTTATGGGAAAAAGGGTTAAGCATGTGCTAACAATATTAGAACAGTCATAAGTAGGTTGCAATTTTTACTTACATCACTACAATAATGCTATTCAAAATGTCACATTTGAAATATATGATAAACAACATAAAAAGCCAACTTATTACTATCCTTTTTTAATAAATTATTTGGTTATTTATGTACTTGTGATTAAGATGTAATATGACGCAATATACTGTATTGGATTTAGTGACCTCATGTTTTGAGGTAAAAATTTATGTTTTTAAGGTGACCAGCAGGTTATGTTCAAAGGGGTGTGACACATTTGTTGACAGAGGTGCATTTATTATCCATTCTCCGGCAGCTGTTACATGCAAAACACTACAGTTTTGTTGTTGCCCATGGGTGTTCATAGCTCAATGTTTCTGGTCTTGTTTTTTTGTTGACTGTTGTTTATTATGACTCATTCTATTCGTGTGTGACTTACACATTACTTACTGTAATATAAATAACAATTTCACAAGAAGGTGCATTAAAGAACATATAATTATGAAAAACTGATTGTAGATATACTTTATTGCATCAATAATGATCAATGTTAAAATGATAATTAATGAACATGCCTCAGAAATGTGTTTGAGATGTGAAACAAGCGGGATTAAATGACATTGGTGTTTAGTTTGAAATACAAAAAACAATTATGGTGTGATGTGTAAAATGCAATATATATAATTTTGGAAAATCAATAAAATAGTTTTGTTCAGTTGTTACTTTCAAGTTTTAACCATGGCTTTGAAAATGATTTTAATAAATCGGCTAAGAACAATAACATTTGATAAACAAGTGACTGATTTCTTATCTTGTGATGCATGCTTAATTGAATTAACATTTTTTACATAAGCTGTGTTGCATTGGTGTTATTAAAATCCAAAGTTACTCATCTTATTTATATCTTAATACATTTAAGACGGATTAATTAAAATATGTGAATTTGAACGATTATTTTTCCACATGGTTGATAGCTTTTTGATTTTGACACCACTGGTTGGAAAATTAATGAACTAAAAATTGGATTCATTCAATGTGCAAATGCAAAATGACGAAGTTTGATGGTAAGAAATGTTAATATAATTATACATTTAGTCTCAGTTAAGAAAGACTAACAAATGATATTTCATATAAGATTTTTTATTTAAAAAATAAACATTATATATTGTTATAAACTGTATTCTGTATAATAATTTAGTGTCCAAAATGATATAGTTTACCAGGTTAAATAATACTTGTTCTTTCTTAAATGACACTCTACAGGCCACATTTATTGTCCAATCTTTATGAAACTTAATCAGATTTGTCCCAATTATATATTGGACAAGTTTAAAAATAATTCCAGTTTGTTGAATACAATTTTTTAATGCATTTTCCTTATATTGCTATATTAAAACCTTGTTAACACTCTAGAAGCCACAATGATTGTCCAATCTTTCTGAAAATTGGTCAGAAGATTTGTCCCGATGATATCTTGGGATTGGGAACAAAGCTGTTAAAGGGGGCCATGTTATATTTCTGCCATTTAAGGGCATTTAAACACAATAAGATTTCAAATATATATGTAAATGCACCTAACTGTGTTTATACTATTGTTGGCCAATGACACAGTAATTACCACCAGTGTTTGATTACAATTTCTATATCTGCTAACTCTTTGATGGTGAACAAGAACATGTTAATAAGAAACACAGGTCTAGATTTATTTGCATTTGATGAATGGTGGCAGGAAATGAAACATAGTAAAATAACATGGAGGTTAATTGATCATATAGTTTCACATGTCTGTCTTCATACGACAACTTTAAAAGCACATTAGGAAACACAAGCTTTAAATAGGATCAAGTGTAAAACTATTGTAGCTGATCAAAAAATATAGAGCAGACTGATGTAACAAATTTAACCCTTAACATGCAATTTGATTTCTTTATTAAGAAAAATATTACAGTTAGGAAAACACACATTACAGCAATGAAAGGCAGTGCATACATAAGGGAGATCACTCAAATTGTTTGGTTAAGATCTATGAATAGTACACTCCCTTGTCACATAAAAAAGGCTGAGTCTGGTTTAAATTTATTATATATCACCACAAATATGTATTTGCAGTGGTTTAGGTGTGTACTGATCTTTGCTATGCCCTGCTATTCTGTTGTAATTCCATATGTGACATACGGATTGTTTTGTAATTTTGTATCTAATTTATGTGTTCTAGATATCTACAAAGAAGCTTTTGAAAACACTCTTAGGACAGAAGAGGCAAAGTTCAAAGTTCGCTTTGACAACCTTCTGTCTGAGATGCAGGAATCATTTGAGAAACTGCCTTCACGTGATCAATATGGAAGCACGTCATGTAAGTTTTCTGCCTTTCTAAGTACTTTCAAGTTCATATAGGCAATTTGCGAGGGTTGAGTTTATTTTACCTAATAAAACATGTAAGTGGAGACAATCATGCAATCATGACCATACTTGTGCAAAATTTGAAAATGACTGAATTTTTATACGCCCGTTTAAAAAAAAAACGGGACGTATTATAGTTTCACCTTAGCGGCGGGCGGGTGGGTGGGCGGGCGGCGTCCACAGCAGTTTCCGCTCTTTAATTCAAATAGTTTTTATCCGATCTTCACCAAACTTGGTCAGAAGTTGTATCTAGACAATATCTAGGTCAAGTTCGAATATGGGTCATGCTGGGTCATGCTGGGTCAAAAACTAGGTCACAGGGTCACTCAGTGCATTTCAAGCATTTAGCATGGTGTCCGCTCTCAAATTGAAGTAGTTTTCATCCGATCTTCACCAAACTTGGTCAGAAGTTGTATCTATACAATATTTAGGTCAAGTTCGAATATGGGTCATGCCGGGTCAAAAACTAGGTCACAGGGTCACTTAAACCATTTCAAGCATTTAGCATGATGTCCGCTCTCTAATTGAAGTAGTTTTCATCCGATCTTCACCAAATTTGGTCAGAAGTTGTGTCTAGACAATATTTACATGTAGGTTCAAATATGGGTCATGCCTGGTTAAAAACTAGGTCACGAGGTCACTTAGTGAATTTCAAGCATTTAGCATGGTGTCCGCTCTCTAATTGAAGTAGTTTTCATCAGATCTTCACCTACTTTGGCCAGAAGTTGTGTCTAGATGATATGTAGGTCAAGTGCAAATATGGGTCATGGTAAAGTTATCAAGTTGTCCAAAGCCTTAAAACGGGCGTATCTTGTGACAATTTGGCACTCTTGTTAAATCTATAATAATGGGTGAGGTCAGAGCTGCATCACCATGGGCTTTTTATGTTTTTAGTTATAATAAAATGTCGAATTAAATTGTTTGCAACATTTGAGCTTTACAGGCATATAAATTAGCACAAGGCATACAAAGCAATCCAAATCTTCTATATTTATTTGTTTTCTCAGTACAGTTTGGTGTGACCATGAATTTTAAGCTGAATTAAAATATTTTTCAGACCATCATCTGAATAACACTTCATGTCGATTGCCAGTAACAACAGTAAACTATCATTCTGATGTTTTACAGTCTTGTTAGCAATGTCATTCATTTTGGTGCTTAATTATTGTCTCTGCTATTTCATGTACTCAGGTGAGCACATGGGCTATAATGGCTCCCTTGTTGTGTGTTTTACCCGCTATTGTGATTCTGTTTTTAGATGGAGATCTGATGACAAACTATCGGTCCCGGGTGAAAGATCTTCTGGTCAGTCTGTCCCAGCGATTGGAACTAGCTGTAGAGAGTAAGTACAAGAAGAAATAAATACAGATGTGTGTCCAACTTTTTTCGATACAAGATAATTAAAATAAATGATGATATTTTGGTTTAAGTTGCCAGTGAGTGAACATTTAGGTCACAATTTTATTGTCCCCTACCAGTGAAACCGGAGGGGACTTATGGTTTGCACTCCGTCTGTCTGTCAGTCTGTTTGTCAGTCAGTCCGTCACACTTTTCTGGATCCTGCGATAACTTTTAAAATTCTTCATATTTTTTCATGAAACTTCAAACATGGATAGATGGCAATATGGAGATTTGTACGTCATTTCATTTTGTTTCTACGTCAAAAATTAAAAAATTCTGGTTGCTATGGTAACAAATATACAAAAAAATTACTGACAATGGTGGAGTTTCACCGGTAGGGGACCATATTGCTTGGCAATCTCTTGTTCATTTTAAGTCTAAATGTGACCTAAAACATAGAGACATGGACAACTATTTTCCTGGCTCTTTTTGAGTGCTTTCATAAATATAGTGTCTGAATGTGTGTATTTAACCCTTTACCATTTACATATTTTCATGCATTTGTAGTTCCTTAGAAAGTTAAATTCAATTACAGACCTTTCTTACTAGATTCAAGTTTTAAAGGCTTCATTTTCAACCTTTAGATACTGATGAGCAGCAAACAGCATAAAACCTGAACAGACTGCGAGTTACTTGCGGGCTGTTTTGGTTTTACGCTGGTTGCAAAAGCCATTTTCACTTTGCCTCAGAATATGTGTATTTAATGTGGTAAACTGTATCTTTACTTACTTTACCATTGGTTAGCAGTGTGATTTAATGGATACCTGTAGTAGTTTATATCATTTCTCTTTTGTTTAATTGATACATGAAGTAGGTTCTATGAGAAGGATAAATAAGATTTGTTTGTTAGGAATAAACAAATTTAGCATTTAGGTTTTTACAGCCCACAAATTAAAAATTAACAATCTGTTCAGGTTTCAGATTTTTTTGGCTGATAAAGTACCTTAACACATTAAGTTTTATGTTCAACAACCTTTAATGATTGCTTGCATTGCACATGCAATATTTTAAACCTTTCCCACTCAGAAGCAGAGTGAAAATGGCTATGTGCAAACAGCATAAAACCAGAACAGCCTGTGAGTAACTCGCAGTCTGTTCAGGTTTTATGCTGTGCACTGCTCATGAGTAATTAAGGATTAGAAATGTATTCATTAAAACTTGAATCTAGTAAGAAAGGTCTTTAATTAAATTTAACTTTCTAAGGGACTACAAATGCGTCAAATTACGTATCTAAATGATTAAGGGATTCATTTGTATCAGGTTTTGACGAGACATGCGCCAACAATCCGTCTTTAACCTCACTGAAAGTACGTCAGATAATATCGAAGCTTATTGAGGATCGCCTGGGGGAGAACCTGGACCTCACGAGTGACGAGGCTGTGTCTGACCTGTCGTCTTTGTCGGATGAGTCATCAGAACAGAAGTCCCTCGAGGAACAGATCGCGCAGGCTGTTATAGCCAGGGTAAGCAAGCCTTCAAGCGTTTTTCTGACTTTTTTGGGAAAAAGTATCGGCTGCAATCTGGATTTTTGTGTTGTACAATTTGTGTTGTCAATTTGGTTGGGTTAACATTAATACCAACTGTAAGGGTACATTTGATTTGAATGATGATATCACACTGTATTTATTTGCCAATAATTTATGTGACTTCAAAGAAGTGAAATATGAGAACAACAGTTTATCAAAGTATTTCATTGCTATTTTCATTTGGATTCAAATATTTTCTTATTAGACATAAATAATAATAGACATAAAGTGCTGCATTTTGCTTTAAAAAAGGGGCAAATAATCTGACCCATGAGAACAGTAGAAAAGCCTATAAGCCTGGCTTCACACTTCAGACTAGGTAGAAAATAATCTGGAGTTTCGGATTTATATTTTGAATGACTTTTGCTTCTGAACTAAACTCTTAATGCAAGACATCATAAAATTTTCTTGAATTAAAATTATGTTTGCTTTATTTTTCCAGATGCTTGAGTTGCATAGAAATCAAAATGGAATTCATCTTGATCTTGATGAGCCTCGTTTAGCAGATGAACGGTGTTACTCTTCAAATTCTGAGGTGAAAATAGTTGGTAGAAGTAGAGACTCTTCACTATCAGAGGAGCCACAAGTACATGAAAATGTGCCAAAGGAGAAAAAATTATCCACAAGTGATACACAAACTGATATGGAGAAAAGATTATCCACAAGTGATACACAAACTGACAAAAAGAAAAAAATATCCACAAGTGATACGCAAACTGATGCAATTCATATTCTTGAAAGTGAAAGGGATATAAATGCAAATGAGAAAACTAGGGGTGTATTTATTGAACCTGTTGGTGAAACAAGTGACACAGAAGTTACCCAAGATCTTGTTGATGGAGAAGAAATGGAAGCTTATGAAGCTGATAAAACAAATCAAAATAACGTGAGTGCCAAACAGAGGGTGTTTCGTAGCCTTTCAAATGATACGGATGAAGCAGATCAAAAGAAAAATAAGGAGGATGAAGATATTCTGAGGTTAGAATTTGAAAAGTTGCGAAGTTTTGCTAAGGAAGTTGTGCCAAAACCGTTGTATGAGGCTGTGAAATACGAGGAAGATATTGAAGACGAAGAAGACCCTGTTGATGAGAGCATGGACTATAAAATTATTGATCACGAGGAGTCGCAAAATGAGTTTGAAAGTCGGATGTTTACGTTTGACAAAGTGCATGATTCCGAACACCACAGCCTCCCAGATTTCAGCGATCTGGATTACGAGTATCACGATTTTGGGGTCACGGAAGTGGACCCTGATCTGTTGTCAATGAACTTGGCTCCTATCTTGGAGGAGACTGAGGAGGAGTTAGCTGAGGAGGTGGAGGAGGAGGAGGAGGAAGGAGGAGCAACAGGGGCTGAGGGCGGAGTTAGTGGAACGGATTGGCGGGGCAACTGGATGTTTAAAGGTATATATATAGGTATTTTTTTAATGTATGCTGACTATTTTTCGTCACATTTAGGTATGTCTTTAACCCCGACATATCGTTTGGTGTCCATCCTTTCTTCCTTCCATCTTCCGTCAGAGCTTTTTTGTGCCTTATATGGAAAAAATGATGATGCACAATCAAAACCATTGCAATCTATTTGCAAATATTAGGGTTGTGTTGCTATAAAAAAAGCACTTTTTTGTGTCTGGAGCTACATTATAGAACTTTTATGGCAGATTTCAATGAAACTTAATGTGAGTGCATATATAGATAAGAGTATTATGAAGGTTAAATTGTGACGCAAACCATTTGTCAATAACGGAGTTATGGCCCTTTTTGACTCAATTTTACTTTTGTTTATGTTGGATTTTGTTTTTTTCTCAAGCTCCATCTCCAATAACATATAAGCCAAGGTCATGAAAGTTACCATAATTAGTTTCAATCATCTTGGGCCAAGTCACATGCAAGTGTAGCTGTTCACAAAGTTTTGTGTTGCAAGCTTGAAAAGTGAACCCATCCATTTAAGAAATATTTATTTGGCGGAGGATATCAATGAAACAAATTTGCTTATTAATCATTGTGCATAATTGCTGGGTTCATCTTGATGTACTGCATTGAAAGTTTAAATGAATGTGAAAAGGATGCAATAAGTTCCATATATGTTAAATTTCAGAATCACTTTTGTAAAAGATTTTCAAGCTCTGTGCATTATTAAGAATCAACGTCTCCTTGATGGAAACATACAATGATTTGAGTCTGCATCAATCCTTTCCCACTTAGAAGCAAAGTGAAAAATGGCTTTTGCAAACAGCATAAAACAAGAACAGCCTGCGAGAAACTTGCAGTCTGTTAAGGTTTTATGCTGTTTGCTGCTCATCAGTAGCTAAGGTTTGGATATGAAGCCTTTAAAGCTTGAATTTAGTACGAAAGGTCTTTAATTAAATGTAACTTTCTAAGGGACTACAAACATGTCAAAATAAGTATGTAAGTGGTAAATGGTTAAAGAACATTGAGACTAAAGTCGATCATATATGTATGCAGACTATGTACTAAATTGTATCATCATTTCTCCCTTGGACAGCTCCTGTATTATAATCTATGGAAAAGAAATACTGGAAAAACAACTTGATAATTTGTTTGTGCCACCACTTGTTTATAATCCTGTGACCTCTATAATGTATACGGGGCTGTCCGGTATAGGGCAGAAGTTTGTACACGTGCTTTAAACCTAGGCCACCAGGATTCAACTTCAAGGGTTACCGGAAGCATCTGAGTGTGGTAGGAGGTCAACATACCGGACAGACGGGGTGACTCTTGGTGCATTGCCACACAACACAAGATCACATCAAAATGGAAAAACTTTCAGTAACAACTAATAGGCTGAAAATTAAAAATAAATTTCAACTTTAGTGAGTCCAGTTAGTTAATTAGTTAGAAATTCTGGGACAGTCCCTCGGGGTCCACGCGTACGACAGCCTAAGACCCTGAATGACCTCATAAACTTCGAAATACACAAGTACTTTGTATACTCTTTCAGGTGCTGCATACACAAGTACTTTGTATACTCTTTCAGGTGCTGCGGGAATGGACACATACGAGAATCTCAGCCGCCGTGAGAAGCAATCTTTAGACTTTGGTGAGGGAATAGTCCGTGTTCCTCAACCCAATGTCAATCTGCTGGCTCCCACCATTGGAAACAGGTAAATGTTCAGTTTTAACCTATTTGCTTTAGCTTTATTGAATCAAAAGCCCAATATTTTTTGAAACACACTCGAAACTGAACCATTGACCTCCCGTAAGCCGACACCATATCCACTACGTCAAGGCAACCTTTGAAAAAGCAAAATGCCAGGGCCCATTTTCTCAAAGCATCTTAAGTGTGTATGATATATCTGGATGCAGCACTGTAAAACAGGTAAAAATGTTTTCTTGAAAAGTATTTTATAATTTGATACACCATTGGAAACAGGTAAATGTAAGGGCCCAGTTTCTCAAAACATCTTAAGTATGTCCGACCATTGAAAACAGGTATATGTCAGGGCTCACTCTAAAAAACATCTCAATTATTTATGATCTATCTGGATACAGCACTGTAAGCAGGCAAGTGTGTTGAAACAGGTGACGGGAATGGCTGCATTTCTGTTAAGTATACAAGTGCATGTATATGAGTCGTGTTCTGAGAAAACTGGGCATAATGCATGTGTGTAAAGTGTCATCCCAGATTAGCCTGTGCAGTCCACACAGGCTAATCAAGGAGGACACTTTCCGCCTTGGATTTTTGCTAAGAAGAGACTTCATTTAAAAGAAAAATGTCATAAAAGCGGAAAGTCTCGTCCCTGTCCGCACAGGCTAATCTGGGACGATACTTTATGCACACGCATAATGCCCAGTTTTCTCAGACTCATATATTAGCTGGATACTTTGTTAGAAAAAGGTTATCTCTAGGTTCTAGTTTTTGAAACGGCGTATGTTATATCTAGATAAGCTTTATATTTTGTACATATAACAATTACGTGTATAAAAGTTGTATTATATATTTTGAAATATAAAATAGTCAGCTTCGCACTGAACATTAAATGTTCAGAACTTCAGTTTGAATTAAACATCAATATTTTTGCCTCTTCTACATTTTTAAAACTGACTTCCCTAGTGGCAATAAAAGTTGCATGTTTTGTAAGTTGTGAAGTTGTCACTTAATTTGTCTGAAACCTCCGATGCGATGAAACATGTATATGGGCCATGCTCTGTGAAAATGGGGGTTAATGCATGTGCGAAAAGTGTTGTACCAGATTAGCCTGTGCAGTCCGTAGTGTGTTCATGAAAAATATATAAATAGCAGAAACAAAATCTTTATCAATGGTTGCTATGGTTACAGAGATGTTGATGAGATGTCGTCAGATCTCTCAGACGAGGAGTCGCATGATGCCAGTGACGAGGGGGACTCTTTCTACGCAAAAACCAGCGAAGAAATTGCCAGAATCTCGCTAAGCCGTTCACGTCGGTCCGTTCACACGGACAGTGAACATGAGATCGACACGAACATTTCCTCGCACTCTGCCTCGTTCTCAGACTCGGGTGTCAACACAAATCTTCTTGGAACTGCAAGCTTGTCATCGAGTAGGATGAGTTTGAAGACTGCTGTGAAACTTTCAGAAGATCTGATTCCTTCGGAGAGGGACGATCCGAAGTTTGAGATACCACCTGTCAGTGTCACTATATGTGAAGGGGAACCGGCAAAATTTACCTGCCGTGTGGCTGGGAGTCAAACACTTGGTAATTTTTAACATTTTAATTTACAACTAATAAACCACTTTTTAGGTGTTTGCAGTCTGTTTAAAAATCAAATTGAATTTAAAGACCTTTCTAATTGTATTCAAATTTTAAAGGCTAAATTTCCTACCCAAAGATACTGTGCTGCAGCAAACAGCATAAAACCTGCCAGTTACTTGCAGGCTGTTCTGGTTTTATGCTGGTTGTGTAAAAATATTTCCACTTTGCTTTTGAGCGGGAAAGGGTTAAGGATTTAGTGTGCTTGTTTAAATCAATAGTACAGAATATCTGAGCTGTTGCTTGTAAGATTACATATGTCATTTAATATACAAATATTGTAAAAAATTGTACCACCTGTCAGCTGATTTCTTCCTTTTATTTGAACAAAGTGCTCACCAAATTGACTTAACATTACATGATTTATTTCAAAAGTATGGTACTTATTTTAAGCTACTGTCATTTAATAAAAAAAATCTCTGAATAAAAGTATTACGGTCTTGAGAAACAATTTAGAAATCACTGCTTCAAAGGGATCTACCGGAACAAATTTCAGCTTTCAAAAAATGTGAACCTGTGCTTAGCAAGCATGCAACTGTCATGACTGCAAATGAGTAAAGATTAAAATGCAATTGTTTAATTAATTATCTGATCATGTGACAAACAATGCTGCTAAAGCCTGGGGTGTGATTTTATAAACACCTGAGGGGAGGTAAATACCCTAACCTCTCACTGGGTTCACCAAAAACTCTTTACTTTTAACCCTTCCCCACTCAGAAGCAAAGTGAAAATAGCTATGTGCAAAGAGCACAAAAAACAGAACAGCATGCGAGTAACTAGCAATATGTTCAGATTTTATGCTGTTTGATGTACCTAAGGTTTGGAGATGAAGCCTTACAAACTTGAATCTAATAAGAAATATCTTCAATAAAATATAACTTTCTATAAGGGACTACAAATGCGTGAAAATATGTATCTAAGTGGTAAAAGGTTAAATGTGCTAAATCATATTTTGTCCAGACATCTTCTGGTATCGTGTCCTGGAGGAGGTTGAAGAGCTCGAGAATTCGGAGTACTTCGAGATTATCAAAGATGGCTGCCGACAGAGCCTGACGATGTACAACATGACCACGGAACACGCTGGCCAGTACATGTGCATGGCGATAAATGAGAACGGTCGATGTTGCCAGTACTTCATACTCACTGTGAAAAGTAAGGAGTCGGCTTGATTTAGATTGTTTTGTTTTCATGGATTTTTGCTGCATTTGACGGTTTGAAAGTCATATTGCAATTTATTTATTCTAGTTTTTATGGAGCAAACTAAGCTTATCTATGTGTTTAGTGAGTTTATAGAATTATAAGACAGCTTTAAGTGCTTATCAGTTGATTGTTTTGTATGGGCGTCTGTAATAATAGCTGAAAAATAAAATGTTTGATTATCTTTGTGTGACGCTCATTACTAAAAATAAAAAAATAAAAAATAATTTAAAGGAAGAAGTGCAATCGTTTGTTTTAATTATTATATAGTTTCACTACACATAGATTTTTAAAAATAATTTGTATTATTTCAGGAGTTGGTTTCATATTTAGTGTTATGTTGTTACTGCAGCTAGAATGTTCATAATAATTTACAACAGGAAGTTATGCCGATAATTAGTCATAATAAATGTCAAGTTAGACATAGTTGTATTGACTTGTTTATAGTATATTACTTATTTCATATTTTGGAAACAGAGGGATTGCATGCGTAAACTATGAATGGTTCAGTGCTTTAATAAGTGTAAAAAGCTTTGTTTTTATATGGATGTATTTCTTAACATAAATCTACACTCATTGGATTTTGAGAATGTGAAATGTGCAATTTAGTTCAATTCAATCCAAAGCTGACAATTTGCACTTCATTCTGGGAAAACTGGGCTTAACACATGGGCATAAAGTGTCGCCCCAGATAAGCCTGTGCAATCTGCACAGTCTAATCAGGGACGACACTTCCATTTTCATGGATTTTTTTTTAAAAGGAAGTCTCTACTTAACAAAAATAGACGGAAAAGTGTAGACTAATCAGGGGTGACTTTTTATGCACATGCATTTAGCCTGGGTTTATCGGAACGTGCGCGCCGCGAGATCATATGCACACATGGCTGTGCTGTCTTGTTTGTAATGTACAGACATATTACTTCCACCTAACCTGTCATTATTGAACTTCTTTGTTATTCAAAATTTCACTTATGCTACATTCCTTCTCAATTTGTGTGTTTGAAAATTTTGTAACTTAAAACTCCCATTTCCTAGAGTTTATACAAAAAGTATATATTTCCCAATTTTTTGGGATGAAATACTTAACATTTGGATCATCAACTTAGGGCATTCTGTAGCTTGACAGTCACATTCCCAAGTCTTCTTACAGAGAACACCACTGAACTTAAGGCCCCTGAGTTCCTAAAGACTCTGACGGATGTCGAGGTCATTGAAGGTCAAAGTGTCAAGTTCAGGGTCAAGGTCAAGGGGATTCCTCAACCCCGGGTCGTCTGGTTCAAGGACGGACAGATTCTGCTCAATCAACTCAACTACAAATTGGGTGAGTTGTCAAGTACTATTTGTTCACATCATATGCTTTTTGTGTGTTAACCCATTCCCACTCAGAAGCAAAGTGAAAAACTGCTATGTGCAAACAGCATACAATCAGAACAGCCTGCAAGTAACTTGCAGTCTGTTCAGGTTTTATGCTGTTTGCTGCTAATTAGTATTGAAGGGTTGGAAATGAAGCCTTTTAACTTGAATCTAGTAAGAAAGGTCTTAAATTAAATATAACTGTCTAAGAGACTATAATTATACATGTCAAAATATGTATCTTAGTTGTAAAGTGTTAAAAAATATGACTAAAAATATAAATTAATCTTTGACACTTTTTCCTGTATTAGAAATATGACTAAAAATGAAAATTAATCTGTGACAGCTTCATGTCTTCTAGAATTCTAATTATGATAATTTATCTGGAATTTAATTGTTCTTGTGTAATCTAGTACTATACATTTCTCATGGAATGTTGAACAGATTTACCAGTAAGAGCAACTTATCTAAGTTTCTCCCAAGCTATAAGTATTACTTCATTGGTGTAATTGAGGATTTTATTATGTGGTAATTGCCCCTGATGAATTTTAGCCCCGCTGTTTTCGTAGAAAACCCCGAGGTATTGTCATAGCCAGCTCCTCTTCCGGCGTCGTGCTAAAACCTTTACATTTTGTTAATCTTTTTACCGTTGGCTCTGAAATCAAAGTGCTTCCACCTACAATTTTGAAACTTCATATGTAGATGCACCTTGATGAGTTCTACACGCCACACCCATTTTGTGTTCACTAGGTCAAAGGTCAAGGTCACTGTGACCTCTAAAAAAAATAATTTCTGACAAGCTTTCATTTACTCAAAACTGCACCCGCCCCCGAGCCTTGGGACCTGTTTTGCGGTGCTCTTGTTATAATTATCTCATCTTGAAGACTCTTTTAAATGAAACTACAAGTGCAAGCACATGTTCAGGGGACAAATTTTTTTATAAATGGCACTCGTCCTGCAGGGCAAGTGCATTAAAATTTTCACTCGTCCTGCAAGCACATGCACTTGTCCTTCAAATATGTGTGAAAGAAAGATTGCAAAGGACTGATATGACTAACAATGTTTCCTATATCACTGCTAAAATGCTGCTTACTTAGTTATTCATGCCAGCTGATCACAGAAGAAATGTTAACTTACTTTATTTATGAGGAACACAAAATAAATAAATGAAGACAAATTTGTTTTTTCCTTTTTCTAATGCTTGCGTGCTTTCCATTTCGGATGGTTGAACATCGCTCCTGCCCCCTTTAAAGAACGCTGGTATGTCAGACATTTTTCAGATGAAATTCAGACTGGTTTAAAACCGTACTTCGCAGTAAAATAATTCTTAAAAAAAAAATCAATACTTACAGTGAATGAAGTCAGATGGTTCCCTGTCAAAATGGACGCGCAAAGTTTACACCAAAAAGCCAATATTTACTCGGGACACAGTCTCGCATAACAACGCGCACCTGCTGTATGAAATTTACAATTACGATTTCCAGTTCATTCGCGTTCTACTTTCGGAATAGATATGCTATAAGAAATGATTTTATTTAATGAAAAAGAGTCTTACTGTTCAGAAAATACATATTTTAACATCAGTTTTTTTTTCACTCGTCCTGTAGGACGAGAGCTTTAGGGAAATTAACTCGTCCTTTCAAGATTTTACTCTTCAATACGAGCGGAAGAGTGGAATTTTTGTCCCCTGATGTTCATAATTTAATGACATGAATACCAGAATAGAACAGAAAAGAACACAATATTTATTAATCTTAAGCATTACAAGCTAATCATTTCACAAAAATACAAAAAAAAGTACCATGCATGACATATGTGAGACAAATTAACATAACTACAGTCCAACCTGCCCGAGCGACCGCCTGTTAATAGCGACCAACAGTCAATAACGACCACACCGATTTCCTCCCGAACAATTTCACTATATATTGAACCTGCGAATAAAGCCCACCTGTGAACAAAGACCAACGACCACTCTTTTACATTCCCAAATCTCCATTTCGATAGCTTACAACGACCACTGCAATCATAAAAATCAACAATTTCGCAACTTTCAAAAACAAAATGGCCGACAGGACGCTGCGTAGTCACGTGATACACATCTTACCTGTGGACTCGTCGGTCGCTATGGAGATATTGGCAAGTGACAGTTTATTGCACTCGATAGCAGTTGTTTGTTTATTTAACATGCATTGCTAATTGGTAGTCGCCTGCTTCTTTTATGCATTTGACAGTTTGTCAAAAGTGTAAAAATTTGCATTTGTATTTAAGTGACTCGCGATTAATATACTAATTGCCGAAAATATCAAAGACAAATTTGGGGCTTTCATAAACTCATTAAGGAAATTAACGGTTTCATATCATTTACGATGCCTATTAAAGACAAACATTTTGATAGTCATTTTCTTCTTAAATTTCTCCGTAATAAGACGTTCATAGATTATAGAAAAGTAAATTGTCAGTTCAAGTTAACCATCATGGCTTCCGAGCGTAAGTTCTTGACGTTGGAAGAACGCGTTAAGGTCATTAGTTTGTTAGGTAAAGGACACAGTTGTAGACGAGTGGCTAGTGATCTTGGTGTAGGAAAAACTCAAATTCAGAGCATTTTAAAGAGTAAACATGAGATTATGGACGAATTCGAGGAGAACGTAAACTGTGAAAGTAAACGCCCTACGCATGAGTCGGAATTCGCGTCAGTGAATGACTTAGTGCATAAGTGGTTTGTTGACGCAAGTGCAAGGCTTTTGCCTGTGTCTGGACCTATGATACAGGAGAAAGCCTTGAAGTTTGTGTGTGAGTTAGGATATTTAGACTTTAAGGCTAGCAATGGCTGTATGTCAATAGTTATTTATACAGTATATGATGAATTAAATAAATAATATAAACATAAGGGAATAGAAATACAACATGTAATAAATATACAAATGTAAAACAAATCTGTGTTTTCAATCCTTTATTTCATTATACATGCATTAGTATTCAAACATTTAAACAATAGAGCACATACATACATAAGGTACCTGTTAAAAAAACTACTAGCATATTTTGCAAAGTTTCGATCGACCCTGCGAATAAAGACCACCTGTGAACAAAGACCACAACGACCAAATCCCTTGAGTGTTCTTTAATGACAGGTTTGACTGTACTGTTAATATATTTATATAAGTACAGCATTAATAGAGTGAGAGCGATATAATTTGTTAAACCAAAATGCAATTTATTTCATTTTTTGGTATTCAGATCAATCATATGTACGGAATAAAGATACTATTTTCTTAATCATGGGCTAATAATAGACAGTAATGATTAAGTATACAATTAACCGTAGACCATGTACCAAGTTATGTAAGCCTGCTCACTCAAATCTGGCATGTTGTTTTTGACAGAG
The DNA here is from genome assembly GCF_020536995.1 of Dreissena polymorpha. Classification (NCBI taxonomy): domain Eukaryota; kingdom Metazoa; phylum Mollusca; class Bivalvia; order Myida; family Dreissenidae; genus Dreissena; species Dreissena polymorpha. The sequence continues at coordinate 24,280 of NW_026273403.1, read as the reverse complement.
TCTTATATTTTTGTTCAATGTATTTTTCAGCGCGGTTTGGTTACCGTGACTGCATTCTCCATTTGTATTTTCAGAGAGGTTTGGTAACCGTGACTACATTTTTGCCATTTATTTTTTAGAGAGGTTTGGTAACCGTGACTACATTCTTGCTATCACCACTGCATCCATGGACGAGGACGCGGAGTACTCTGCCCTTGCCAAGAACATCGCCGGAGAGGCACGATCCTCCGCACAGCTCATTGTTGAACCAAAAGATAAACCAGGTAATATTGAGTAATTATTCAGTATTTTACCTTGTTGGTAAACTTTTCATCTACCTTTGTAAACAACTCAACATGCGACATAAACCAACAATTTGAAAGTACATATGCTTAATACTTAATGCATATGCAAAAATTTTGGTCCCAGATTAGCTGACCCTTTTTGCCTACTAGTAGATTGGATTTTCATTTAGAAGAAACCTCCTTTTAACAAAAAATTCCATCAAGGTTTTTAATTGTGTCGGAGGACTGCACAGGCATATCTCTGACAACACTTTACGCACATGCATTAAGCCCAGTTTTCCCTAAACAAAGCTCATATTATTGCTCACCAAACAATAAGTATGCCGGCTCCTCATGAACCAGTTTGCACAGCATTATTAATTATCTTTAAATCAGTCATCAAATAGCCATAGTCTGTAGTTACAATCAAGATATGCAGTAGTTTAATATAATGTATATTATTTAGAAAGTATTATATCTGAGTGAATGATTGTAATAAAACTATAACTTTTACTCATACATCCAGGCATGTTGTTTGTATTACAGAAAGTGTTCCCCCCAAAACCAAAAAGTCTTCATTCAGTGACTCAAACTCAATTTCAACAGAGTCCAAAAAACCAAAAGAAGATTTTCCTGACCTTTCGTATTTACGCCTTGGTCGATCAAGAACCTCTGCAAACAAATCAGCAACCTCTTCATCATTATCATCATCATCAGCAGCAATGCCAGGAGCATCAGAACCATCTGTAGTGGAAAATGATTCTTCATTGGAGGTAATAATGTCCACCAATCTATAAATCTTTTATATTGGAGGTATTAATGTCCACCAATCTATAAGTCTTCTATATTGGTAAATGTATTTCCAATCTTCTGGGCTAGTATTTATTAATTCAGTCTTTCACACAGGTATAAACAATTGACTAAGACTCAAGAAAAAAAACTTTTGCATTTTGAATCTACCTTACACATGTCATGAGCAAATGGTTTTGCTTGATGAATGATTTTCAAGGGTATACAAAAAGTTCGTTAAATGGCCTTATGTAAAAAATCTGTAATAACGACTTGTTATGAATTTTGTATGCTTCCCCAAAATTTATTTTGGGGGGAGCATATAGTCGCCGCTTCGTCTGTCCGTGTGTGCGTCTGTCTGTCTGTCCGTCTGTCCGTGCACAATTTTTGTCGGGGCTATTTCTCAGCAACTAATGACCGGAATTCAATGAAACTTTATGGGAAGCTTCACTACCAAGAGGAGATGTGCATATTATCAGCCGGTTCTGGTCGGATGATTTTTCACAGAGTTATGGCCCTTTGAAATTTTCTATAAAAAATTCTTGTCCCCCCAAATACTGTGCCCTCAAGACTTTTCCTTTTATTTGAATATAAAGTGCAATATTGTGACAAAAAAAACTTTGGGGAGCATCACCCGTCTCCGATGGTTTCTTGTTTAGTATCTATTGTTATTTAGAGATCGTTAATATGAAGATGGATTCAACATTTGCCTAAATATAGGTTACTTGGTAATAGTCTTTAACCATTTTAATATCTTTGATTACATTATGCATTATTGTTGATCTTTAATGATATGGAACATTTCACTTATACGATTAATTATATTAAGAAACTTTTAAAAAATAATTTCATAAACAAATCTCAAACCTAATAATTGTGTTCAATAACGTGAAATAATATCCCCCCCCATTCTTTTTAAATAAGTTATTATTTTGTTCATTACATAGTGTATTTATGTAGAACAATTATGATAATGAAGACAATTTTTTTATCTGTTTGTCTATATGTTTGGAAATAAAGTGGTGATTATTGCACAAATATATTTGAGCCTTGCTATGTGAAAACGTTGTTTTATGCATGTATGTAGAGTGTGCTCCCAGTTTAGCCTGTGCAGTAAGCACATGCATTCAACCCCCTTTTCTCAGAGCACGGCTCATATCGATCAGTTCTTATGTGGTAAGTTGTAACCATACAGTAAGCAAAAATAGACAATTATGTTGTGGGTCATACAATTAATATACATAAAGTTCATAATTGGTACAATGTGTTTGCATAGTTTTCTCTGTTAGATCTAGTGTATTCATTAACATTTTTGACAACACATGCATGGTATTTGAATTAAATTTAAGAAAGTGAATACATAAATTTATATAGATTACTATGGTTAAATTATATCAGTCTGAACAATAATTGATTGCCAGTTTAAATGTGTTTCTTCTTTATTGAATGCCTGCGATAAAAGCAATAGTTTTATCTACTCTCATATTGCTTAGAATTTTATTTGGGACAGTTCATGATTCAATGAATACTGACATATGAGTTTCATATGCACATAATCATAGCCTTAAATAAATGCCGCTTTTTAATAATTAATCTGTCATTATCAAATTTATAAAAGTTTATTGTAAATACAACTACCAATATTAATAAGCTTAAAATATGACATGCAATATCCAAGACTCTAACAATTATACTGTAACATTTTTCTAACATAAGCGCTATTATATCTCTCACTTCCCAATACTAACACTTCTTTTTTTAACCATTTCCCACTCAGAAGCAAAGTAAAAATGACTATGTGCACCAGCATAAAACCAGAACATCTTGGGGTAACTTGCAGTCTGTTCAGGTTTTATGCTGTTTTCTGCTCATCTGTTCTTATGGTATGAGTGATGCCTGAAAACATTGTAGTTGGAAAGGTCTTAAATGTTATTGATTTCCTAAGGGACTGCAAATGTGCAAAGTGTGTATCTGATTGGTTAAAGGGTAAAAATTCACTTGTTAACTCATATTCTGTACTAACACCAGATTGCAGCAGACGTCATCAGCAGCATAGCTGCTATGGACAAGATGTTAGCCGACCTGGAGTGTGACTCCACCTCCTCGACCTCGGACGACCTTGACCCCACCCCTGTTGACCTGGTGACCTCACTGGGTGCCATGGCAACCCTAGAATTTAGAAATCAGTGTGTGGTGATGGTGAGTTTACAGGCTGCTGTTGTGGTGTCTGAGTGACATTCCCCACCCTGCTGCTGGTGTGTTCAGCCTGCGTTGCATGAATTAAGTTGTTTGAGTTGTTGTTACCCATAAGTTGTTTGAGTTGTTGTTACCCATAAGTTGTTTGAGTTGTTGTTAACCATTAGTTATTTGAGTTGTTGTTACCCATAAGTTGTTTGAGTTGTTGTTACCCATAAGTTGTTTGAGTTGTTGTTACCCATTCAGGGTTCGCACAGGGCTTGAAAAGTGCTTGAAAACGAGTCCTAGGCTTGAAAAGCCCTTGAACAAAGGTTGGCCTTGAAAAAGTGCTAGAAAAATACTTATTTCATGTAAAAAAGCCTTGAAAATTTTTATTTTGTTCAAAATTACTTTTATCATCCCCATAAACTTAAATCGTTCTTAAGGAAAATATTACGAAAATTTATCATAAATTCCTTCGCGCAAAAAATGTGTACCAAAATATAAGTTTCGTACACTATTGGGTACGAAACATTAAGTGTACACGTCACATATTATGTGTACTACGTCAGAGGTTCGCCATTGTGATCAATTTTCGCGAGTAAAAATTCAGCGATGGGGAAGTGTCGTTTCAAACCAGAGTGGTTAACTGAATATTCCTGGCGCTACTTTCTGGTCATAAACACCGATGATATGCAGAAAAATGCTTAAATAATTACAACTTATACGATACGTCAACATTCTTTAAACATGAATATTCATGGCGCTATTTTCTGGTCATAAAGAAGTTGTCAAAATGACGTTTGTCGTTATGTTTTGCGCGAAACTTATGAATGTTCCTCGGAACAGAAAACAAATGACATTTGAAAAGCACATTGTTGGGTCTATATAAAGACCATTGGTGTCGGGGGGAATGGGGGAAAGCGCTTTGAAAAGCCACGATAAAGGGGAAACCCACAAAGAAAACATGAAATTGAGAAGCAAACAGGGGTCCTGCATTGTGCTTTTTGGTGAAACAGGAAGGTGCTATTGTTAAATCTGTGCAATCTAAAACAGACATTAACAACAACAGCCCTGTGAAATACAAAATGTTATAGTAACTGACTTCTGTTTAAATGAAATGAACTAGTCTGTTTGATGTGAGCATATAAAGAGACAGCGTGTTTGTTTGTAATAACTTTAAAAAGTAAATACATATGTGAGATTCATTGAGTTAAGGATGGATGACATTTATGTGTATGTAATAATTAGAAATAACACAAATGATTTATTGTGAAATTAGTTTAATGTGTTAGAGCAAATAAATGATATATACTGTGTTAATCTGGCTTGAAAATGCATTTTTTAAAGGAAACTAACATACGGTTCTCGGCCTTGAAAATGAAAATTTGGCCTTAAAAAGTCCTTGAAAAGTGCTTGAATTTAGGTTTGAGATTTTTGTTTGAACCATGCCATTAGTTATTTGAGTTGTTGTTACCCATTAGTTATTTGAGTTGTTGTTACCCATTAGTTATTTGAGTTGTTGTTACCCATTAGTTATTTGAGTTGCTGTTACCCATTAGTTATTTGAGTTGTTGTTACCCATTAGTTATTTGATTTGTTGTTACCCATTAGTTATTTGAGTTGTTGTTACCCATTAGTTATTTGAGTTGTTGTTACCCATTAGTTATTTGAGTTGTTGTTACCCATTAGTTATTTGAGTAGTTGTTACCCATTAGTTATTTGAGTTGTTGTTACCCATTAGTTATTTGAGTTGTTGTTACCCATTAGTTATTTGAGTTGTTGTTACCCATTAGTTATTTGAGTTGTTGTTACCCATTAGTTATTTAAGTTGTTGTTACCCATTAGTTATTTGAGTTGTTGTTCCCCCGATAGTAATTTGAGTTGTTGTTACCCATTAGTTATTTGAGTTGTTGTTACCCATTAGTTATTTGAGTTGTTGTTACCCATTAGTTATTTGAGTTGTTGTTACCCATTAGTTATTTGAGTTGTTGTTACCCATTAGTTATTTGAGTTGTTGTTACCCATTAGTTATTTGAGTTGTTGTTACCCATTAGTTATTTGAGTTGTTGTTACCCATAAGTTGTTTGAGTTGTTGTTACACATTAGTTGTTTGAGTTGTTGTTACCCATAACCCATAAGTTGTTTGAGTTGTTGTTACCCATAAGTTGTTTGAGTTGTTGTTACCCATAACCCATAAGTTGTTTGAGTTGTTGTTACCCATAAGTTGTTTGAGTTGTTGTTACCCATAAGTTGTTTGAGTTGTTGTTACCCATAAGTTGTTTGAGTTGTTGTTACCCATAAGTTGTTTGAGTTGTTGTTAACCATAAGTTGTTTGAGTTGTTGTTACCCATATGCAAGAATTATAATGAGCCACTCTCTGGGAAAACGTTTTTATGGAGTTTTTATTGTTGAAAAGAAGTCCCTTCTATTCACAAATGCAGTTTAGGGCAAACTTGTTATGAGCCTCTTCAGACAGCACAGACTAATCTGGGACAACATTTTTTGCACATGTATTAAGCCCTGTTTTCCCAGAGCGCAGCTCCAATGGTTTATAGTTTACATATTTTTTTATTCCCAATTGAAAGTGACACATTTATAGAGTTATTCTTAGCCAAAATAATAGTTTCACAATCAGCGCGTACTATGTGAAATGCAAATTTGATTTTTATTGTGTCAAGTGATGTATTAAGTAGCCAGCGATTAGAATGAACAATTTACTGATCAAACAATCATTCAAAACCAATCTTTTTGTCAGGGAACTTTTTTATTATTTTTAGTCTCAAAGTCACTGGCTTTTATATCAAAGTCACTATTATTTTTTATTTTGTTTATTTATGACACCCTTGCTTCCATTATGTGGAGATAACTTAAACATAAATCGATAAAGATATATGCCTTGTACTACCCTTCACAAACAGGGTGATCCTTTTGCAATCAGTGTCTGCATTTGCTCCTTTGCTGTTGTGTCATGATTTTCCTTGTTTCAAATGATATCTGTTTTTGTTCTATTTGCTTGCTAACAAGATTTGCTTGAAATTGAGGCTTTAATGTTGAAAAAAGAACATACTATTTTATAATCTTGCTTAAAATGATAAATGATAAAAAAGGTCATGGAAAGGTACCCTCATTTCGTTATTAAAAATAGTATAATGATAATACGTAAATTAATCACATGGATTATATTTTCTACTTTTTATTAGAAATACAGAGCTATATCCTTATTTATTATCAGTAATTAATTATGGGTTCCATAGTAACCTCTTGGGATATCCAGCCCAAAATATCATCTAATGTCTGAAAAAGTTGCTTGTTTTTTGTTGCTTCTGCTTTACCTGTTTTACTTCATACAGATACTAATACAAATGTATGACAATAAATTCCACCAATATTTAGCAAGTTGTTGGTGAAGTAATTTACACATTTTGACGTTCTTTTTGCAATCAGTCTGTTTTTCTGGTTATCAATAGTAATAATGAACGCTGAAACAAAAGGCTATCAATTTTGTGTGAAAACTAGATTTTAAGAATTGAAATAGCATATTTTCTAAATTTGTATGTTGGTGCTGCCTGAAGGAAAATGCACACTTTTCTGCAAACTTTTTGATCACCGCTCGTATATATCATGCACAACAAAATACTGTAATTTTTATGGTAGTAAAAGTGGCTTTAAGATTGGCCGATTAAAAAAAATAAACATAAGTGCTTTCTATTAAATTCATTGTAATATCAAAGTAATCTAAATACTTTCAAGTATTGTGTCTAGGAAAAGTGATATGTTGTATGTTAAGATTTTATTTTCAGTATTTTGCGGTTTGCATCAATCTGTGACCTGTAGACTTTTGGAATTAACCTTGTAATATATATGTATGTGTGCATTTCTTACCATCCAATTTGAAAAGATTAAACAACAAGAATTATGGTATTTGATAAAGGTAACTTTACAATGTATTAACCCTTTCTGAAGCGAAGTGAAAATGGCAATATGCAACCAGCATAATACCAAAACAGCCTGCTAGTAACTTGCAGTCTGTGCAATTTGTATGCTGAAGCCATTATAACTGGAATCGCAAAAAAAGTATTTAATTTATATGATTTTCTAAGGGACTTCAAATGGGTCAAAATGCAAATCTGAGTAGTATAAATTGTTTAACTGTGTATTTTCCAGGAGAGCTCTGATTACCCAGAAGTCCAATCCGCTGCAGACGCCAGTATAGTTAGGAGAAGGAAACCTGCCGACGTCATGACAACCAGCACCCCAAGGAACTCAGAAACAGAGAGAGTGTTCCAGGTGGACAGTGATACCTCCAACATCCCTTGTGACAACAGTATGGTAGCCATAGAAACATCGCATGACGGCGATAACCAATCGTATAAGAGTGAAATCAGTCTAAATCCGATGACCACAAATATGAGTGCTAGTGCTAAAAATGGAGATTCCAGTGCTAAGCCTTTGACTCGATCAGTTTTGACTGCAAGAGGTTACTCACAAAGTGATGACATGGACGTGAATTCTCGCACTTTGACAGCAACAGATAGGCAGAATTCAACCGATTCTGACCGCACGAGTTCTATGAATGTCTCTTTTGAAAGAAATGAACTAAGCTCATCCCTAAATTCTTCTTCTTCAGAATGCTTGGTTGTGAATCTTGGCCCTAAAAGTGAAAATTTGGAACCATACCGAAAAGATTTCTATATTAATTCTCCACCCACCTCTCCAAGGGGAGTAACTCCCTCATCAAGGGAGAGCACATCAAGGGAGAGCACACCGTTGACATCTCCACGATCACGAACTGAAGAAAAGGTATTTTGCCTTGATGCTGTCTTGCTTAGAATTTAATTATTGCTAAAAAGAGACTTCCTTTCAACAAAAAGTACATGAAAAGCATAAAGTATCAAATTGATAAACTTGTGTGGACTCCACAGGCTAATAAGGGACAACACTGTACGCACATGCATTTAGCCTAGTTTTCCCAGAACAAGTCTCATATAATGATTGCATTTTTGTTCAAATTATACCCATGACAAACCTGAAAATGAGAACAATCTTGTTATTTTTTTACCAATTTAGTTATTTGTCAATCATTATACTAAGTATTTTTCTGACATCTTGATATATAATTTTTATGCCCCCGGATCGAATGATCGGGGATATATTGTTTTTGGCCTGTCTGTCTGTCTGTCTGTCATTCTGTCACTCTGTCATTCTGTCCCAAAACTTGAACCTTGCTTAAAGTTTTGCGATAACTTTTGCAATATTGAAGATAGCAACTTGATATTTGGCATGCATGTGTATCTCATGGAGCTGCACATTTTGAGTGGTGAAAGGTCAAGGTCATCCTTCAAGGTCAAAGGTAGAATATATGGCTTCAAAGTGGCACAATAGGGGGCATTGTGTTTCTGACAAACACATCTCTTGTTAATATATGATTCATAAAAAAAAAACATACTAACTGATTATGAAATAGCAAGTATTAAGCAACGCATTGTGGGATAATTTGGTTTGGATAACTTAAGTCAAACCAGATTTATTTAAATCAGTTTTTTTCTTTTCACAATATGATTACCACTTTCAATAAATTGTCCAGAAATGTATAAACTTATCCAATGGCCATCTTTTTGGCATGCTAAAGTTATCCAGTTTTAAACAAATGGCTACTGGAGCTTTCTGAAAAAAATGTTCCCAAACTCAATTTTGTTTCTGTCCTCCATTTTCACAATTTGTCGGCCCCTAACTCAGTTGTGTTTCTTCCCTCCATTTTCAGATTGTTCTGTTGGCCCCTTAGTTGTGTTTTGTCCTCCATTTTTGCAGATTGTTCTGTCGGCCCCTGTGTCTCGCTCCGTGGGTATCCATGGCAACACATCCCTCTCCCTGGAGGAGAAAGTGAGGGCCCTGCAGCAGATCCAGCTTTCGGACACCCGGACAACCATCAACTCAGAAACCATGGTAACAGGAATCCCAATAATTGTGTATATTATGATGAAATATTCTTACTGTATTGGTTCACAGAGATTTACAGTAATAACATTTGTTAATATTGTGATAAAAATATTCAAACTATGGTTTCGCATACAAGATTAACACGAATTGCATACTGTTTCCATATTATGTAGTCAGTCTACAACTGATTTAATTTGTATTTGAATACTTTTTTTATCAAATGTTTGGCAATTGTTTTAATTTTATATCTGTGCACTTCATTTTATGTGTAGTGCAAAAAACAACAATTCGGTGCTTGACACGTACCAGTGATTTGCTAAATAGTGTGATATATGTAGATATAAAATTTATTTTTAATTTTACTTGGGCATCAATGTCAATTTTTCCTTTCTTAAACTCAAGTTATCATCCAGTATCATCCTAACAGCTTACAATTGTATATGCTTTTAACCCTTTCCCTATCAGAAGCAAAGTGAAAATGGCTACAAGAAACCAGCATCAAACAAATACAGCCTGCAAGTAGCTCGCTGTCTGTTCAGTGTTTGTGCAGTTTGCTAATCAGTATCTTAGGGCTGGAAATGAAGCCTTAAAAACTTGTATTGAGTAAGAAAGGTCTTCAATTTAATTTTATTTTCTAAGGGACCTCAAGTGAGGCAGAGTGCCTTTCTAGTTTAAACCTATTTATTTAAGCTTGATTTGATCAAATACCTAAGGTAAATTGAAACACTTTTGAGTGCGTTTCCTGGAGAGAACCAGTACTTGGTATTTTTTGTGGAGACCTGGAGAACGCTCCCTAATTGGGGATCAAATCCGTGACCTTTGCAAGGCGGACACCATATCTACAACACCACAGTGACCTTTTTAAAGTACGTATCTGAGTGGTAAGCGTTCATCACTTGATTCTTGTGTTTACAGGAAACTCCTCCCCCACCAAAGGTTGTTGCCTCCTCCAAGGCTTATCACGCCCCTAAGCCGCCTCCCCCTAGACCAATTACCCCGCCCCCTATAGAGAAACCAGAACCAACATTCCTGAAAGGTAGGATAGTGCAGCTGTAGATAGGGAATACTAGTGTAAATACCAAACAAATATTCTGATATATATATATATATATATATATATATATATATATATATATATATATGAACATGTGTTCAAATATATTATATCAGAATTTTTCTTTTGGTCAAAGTGATAAACGAGAGCGCCGATGGCGCTGAAAGCATAGTTGCAAGATACAGGGAAGTAGCTGCTGAAGTAAATGTTTAGGTCAAAATATACTAAATAGTTTTCTTATATGTTTCGATGTAAAAGTGACAACTTTGAGCGAAAATAAATACAACATTTTGCACATAGAGAACCCCATAACCATACCTTTTCTTGACGGGCATTCTAAATCAGAGCTGAATCGATTTAAGCAATAAAAAGATATGTCATGTTCAAACCAAAAAAGAATTCGACTCAAATCAAAATCGACTGTTTTTGCGCCTTTTTTTCGGCCGTTTTCTAGTGGATTGTAACCTTTGGCAGTGCCATTTTTTACTTTAATCTCCAACTTTATCCTATTTCAGGGATTTAGTAGTGAATACCTATGCTTACCCTATCAATATCTCCAAACGATAAAACCAGAACAACAGTCTAAAGTGTATAACATGCCTTCGAGGAAAATATGATGATTTGTTTAGAGAGTACAGCCCTTCATGACTCGATTATTTAGTATATTGTAACCTTAACGATTGCTGACATCACGAGTCGCCCCCCTTGTTGTTGCTTCCAAAATGTTCTATTTTTAGAAACGGGAATTCCAAATAGTGACGAATGTGAATGGTTACAAAATGACAAAACTATGAAAATAAATACGTAGAATTACATTATTTCACGCATACCATTATGCAACCATCCGTTTTCTTTTCCAACTTGATACATTTACAGCTTTCCATTTAATATTTTACAGACACAACACTCGTCCAGAATTCGCGCGAATCCATTAAATCCGATGCCACATTTAAACCGTTAGCTCTACTCGTAACGTTAATGTCTGGCTCAAAGTAAATCATTTTAACTTCAATTAACACATCTCTATTACTTTCAAACTCTACTTCATCAAATCCATAGAAAGGCTGGTCAGAATCCATGTCATAAATCAGAAAACATTCATCGTACTCCGCCATTTTTTACACATTTTCAAAGAATAAAAGTGCTTTATGCCCCACTTCCTGCTGAGAATATGTTTTAATTTCTATTTATAATTAACCGATGAAATGTTACATATCCTTAAACCAGGGCCTTATAAATTCAGTTATGTAAACATTTGACCTCTCACAGAACAGTAAACAAAGGAAATAGAAATTAGGTGTGAGGTCACTATCAACAAGAACAGAATTGTTTTACGAACGAAATTTGTTTTAGTTTCTTAGATGGTTTTTTCACAGAAAACGGTCTTAGAAAAATTCACTAAAAACGTTGTCAGCAATATTCTTGGAAGAAAACATTAGAAAAACGTTTCCAAAAAAAAATACGGTCCGTCCATATGTCCGTACGTCCGTCCGTCCGTCCACCAGATGGTTTCCGGATGATAACTCAAGAATACTTAGGCCTAGGATCATGAAACTTCATAGGTACATTGATCATGACTTGCAGATGATCCCTATTGATTTTGAGGTCACTAGGTCAAAGGTCAAGGTCACGGTGACCGGAAATAGTAAAATCGTTACCGGATGATAACTCAAGAACGCTTATGCCTAGGATCATGAAACTTCATAGGTACATTGATCATGACTCGCAGATGACCCCTATTGATTTTCAGGTCACTAGGTCAAAGGTCAAGGTCACGGTGACCCGAAATAGTAAAATGGTTTCTGGATGGTAACTCAAGAACACTTTTGCCTAGGATCATGAAACTTCATAGGTACATTTATCATGACTCGCAGATGACACCTATTGATTTTCAGGTCACTAGGTAAAAGGTCAAGGTCACGGTGACTCAACTTAGAAAAATGGTTTCCGGATGATAACTCAAGAACGCTTATGCCTAGGATCATGATACTTCATAGGTACATTGATCATGACTTGCAGATGACCCCTATTGACTTTCAGATCACTAGGTCAAAGGTCAAGGTCACGGTGACTTGACACAGTAAAATGGTTTCTGGATGATAACTCAAGAAAGCTTACGCCTAGGATCATGAAACTTCATGTGTACATTGATCATGACTCCCAGATGACCCCTATTGATTTTCAGGTCACTAGGTCAAAGGTCAAGGTCACAGTGCTAAAAAACGTATTCACACAATGGCTGCCACTACAACTGACAGCCCATATGGGGGGCATGCATGTTTTACAAACAGCCCTTGTATTAAGAGGTTAACAAAAAAAGAGAGATTAGGCACTTGAACACTCAATTTCTACTATGATTCACAATTATGTTTTTATTAACACACCATTCTCCGTTACATTACAGGAATAACCAGTGAAAGTGATCTTCCGGAAAGTCGCACAGAGTTCAATGAAGAATACTCCATTGAACTGCCCAGTGTTAATAGATTAAAAGCCATGTTTGGTGGAACTAAACAGACGGAGAAAGATTCCTCAATCAAGCGGGTAGGTTTTTCCTAACAATATAACATAGAAAAGTTTCAGTAAATAATGAACGAGAATATAAAGTAGCTAAACCTCTATAGCAAGACAATTCACAGAATAGTCCAATCTATACTACTCATCCTAATGTTGGTGTAATTGTATTGGCATCTATAATTGACCTGATAAACATACAACATGTCCATATCACTGTTATTCAACCACAGTATGGCACATGTGCTTGGGCTCATTAAGTGGGGTTCCTACAAAGTACCATAAATCTGACATGCAATTTAGCAGAATTGTGCCCCTTTTTGCACTTAGAAAATTCAGATATATTTGTGTGTGCATTAGCTCAATATCTCTATATCTACTTTAGATATTCAATAAAATATCATTTAGCGGTAATTATACTTATACGGTCATGAGCAGACCACAACTCTGACCTGTAATTAAGCAAAATAATGCCTCTTTTGTACTTTAAACACTTAAACTTAGGGTTTCTGTTTGCTAATCAAGGACTTTAGTTTGCATTGACCAACCTTGATGAAACTTTGAAAATAGATAACCTGCTTAGAGACCTTATATTTTGGGGCCAGCTGGTTTAAGGTAGAGGTTGTTAACGAAAAGATTAATTAATAGTAACTTTAAAAAAACCTTCTGGTAGGATGAATATATGTTGATGAAACTTTGTGTGTAGGCAGCTCACATGGTGATCCAGCATGGGGTTGAATTTGGGGCCAGTCGGGTCAAGGTCATTGTTACGAAATAAAAAAACAACATATTACATTTAATTAATGTGAATATACGTGCAGACATGCATTTGAGGTCAATGTATAGTGCTTACATTTGTTATTTAAGTCGTTCTTACTTACGACTGACAGGAAATGTTCATTATACTATCAAAGCGGAAGAATATTCGAATATTTATATATGTCTCTGTTTTTTTGCTCGCATTATGTGATTGTGTTCTTAATTTTTGCAATTGTTCATTGGCCAGAAGCCATATATTGACAAACATGTATATGTGTAAAGTTATTTGTAAGCTATTAAAACCAATCTTATGGGTTATTAATTAATTTTTTAAGAACAGTTTGTGTGATAATGCTATTATGTTACACAATTATATTTTACTGAGGGTAAAAATTCAAATGTAGGTGCAGATGTCTATATGACAATGGAATCTGTTCCTTGAGCACTTGATCGTTTCCTGGAGATATTCTCCAACACAAATATTCAGTTTATTATGATCATGTCTGTTTTGATAAAGCATATTGACTCATCGGTAAGTGTGCAAGAGTGTTGGTTTTCTATGGAAAAGAAAATTTAATGTTGTTCTAGTTGTGCATTGTCTTTCAAATTTTTGTGTCATCATCACTTTTCTGAAAACAGCAATTGTGCATGTCTGAATGTTCCATGCTTGTGCATTGGTGCAATATTTGCTATTATAAAAACTTCTGGCTGTCATTTGTTACAACACGTAATTATTTAACAAACATGTATGCAAGAAGCATAGCTTTCAATGTCTTCAGTTAGGAATGAATGCCTCAAATCTGCATGTCCTTGTTAAACTTCTCAGCTTATGTATTTTGTTTAAAGATTAGCATGAGTATGTGTCGCTCTGGCCCTTTATTGGCTTTAATAAACACTTCTGTGATTTTTAAGGCTTTAAGTTTTAAAATAGGCATGTTTGATATGTGAATCTATAATTGAATTTCCCTTCCTCGACATAAAGACAAAAAACCTTTTTTTTTTGCAAAATTATTTTTGGTAGATTAAGCTGAAATTATCAAGAAAATTCTGAATGTCTTCGGCACTTCTGATTGGTTGTTAAGGTCTGTTATTATTGGCATGTTCTTGTTTAATAATTAGAATGGAAATTTGATAATTTTGTTTATGCTAATATTGAAATATTTAAAAAAAAGAAGACAAAAAACACGCACACAAACTGAAAACTGGAAATAATATAAAGGATAATTGTTACAATCTTTAATAAAGAACATTTGAAGTGAAACTTTCAACAACAACTTTGCAGCATTTCGAAAGGTTTGTTTTAAGTGGACTCATTAAACTTCGGGACCAGTCAGATCTTATCTTGATCAGCAAAAACATAAACATTTTAAGAAACAGTCAAGTTCATTTATAAATTTGACTTTGGTTTTCTACATTGGTCATTTGCAAAGTTTTTTTCAGCACATAGCAACTTTTAAATACCTTATTAATGTGTCTTGCCTCCTATTTCCAGGATACATCTGATGAAATGCCTGTAGGTTATATTTTGTAGAAGTGACTTAGTTGCATGTAGCCTAGTTGTCTCGTGTTAGTTGTTTATCGCCATAAAACTCTCTAAACAAACTGCAAAACCCCCAAATGGAAATTAAACTAACTGTTGATTAAAAAAGTCTCGTTCTGGGAAAACCGTGCTAAATGCAAGTGTGTGTATAATGTCATCCCAGCTTAGGTTGTGCAATTTGCACAGGCTAATCAGGGATGACACTTTCAGCTTAAACTTAGACTTTTCACTGTAAAAAGATTCCTTTAAAAGAAAAATACTTCATCAGCCGAAAGTGTCGTCCCTGATAAGCCTGTGCAAACTTCACAGGCATTAAGCCCAGTTTTCCCAAACAAGACTGAATTAGCTAAGCATTTGAGCTTACACTGTCAAGAGCTGGCTCTTGTTAACAATGCCACTAAAATACTTCATCAGTTAGGACCAAGGATTATTCCTATTTCCTTAATGCTGTATCATTATTCTTTTATTATATGTTTCATGTCTTTTTTCAATACATCTGTCCATGAAATTAAAATTTTCAACACGATTATTGTTACTTTCCACAATGTTTTAATGACTTTTATTGTTTGCACCGGTAAATGGTGGAATGTGTCCTTTATGAAAGAATCGTAAAACAAAATAGAAATAATATTTTTAAAATTACATCATTAGTCCCGATAAAAGCTAGTGTAGAAGTTTTGTTTAGTTTTCTTATAGTTGTTTTTTCTGCTATTCAATTTTGATATATTCTATATTCAGCCCTTTGCCAAATGGTATTTTCTACACTCTTAACCCCTGTATTGTAGAACATTACTCGTACATCCTCATATAATGTATTATCATTAACTTTATAGTTATTTGTTAACTCTGATTAACATTTATGCATTTAATGGCCCTTGCAAGAGATAATGCTATAAGAGGGTATACAAGTATTATTTGTCTTGTCTGAAATACATGTTCAATTAATAGGGAACCGTTATATCAAATGTATTTCCCCTAAAAATAGTTCCAGTAGCGCTCTCAGAAAACCTGGCAAACCCTCAACCAAAAGTTTTAGTTATTTATTACCCAGATAATCACATAGACAACATATTGTATAAGTAAACTTTATGTATGTTTGATTGTTTTTATATTGACCTAATTTATATTAAAAAAGAAAACAACTATACGAGCCTTACTCTGTGAAAAGTGGGTTTAATGCATGTGCGTAAAGTGTCGTCCCATATAAGCCTGTGCAGTTTGCACAGGCTAATCAGGGACGACACTTTCTGCTTAATATTGATTTTTACTAAAAAGAGACTGTCTTAAAACGAAAAATATTTTAAAAGTGGAAAGTGTCGTCCCTGAGTAGCCTGCTGCAGACTGCACAGGCTAATATGGGACAACACTTTACGCACATGCTAAGCCCCCTTTTTTTACAGAGCACTGCACATACAAAGAGTCAATATAACAAGCAGCCTTGTATCAAGTGTCTATCTAAATTATAAATGTATAATGTTGTATGGTAGAGCTATATACCGGTAGCTGCCAATCATGTTGTTGAACTATCAATAAACTGTTCCAACTTTTAAATAATAACGACATCCGACTATATTTTTTATCTTTACTTAAAAAAACATGCTGTATTTTGCCGGGGATAGGTCTTTATAAAGATTAAGGATCAATATTAATCTTCAAATAAAAGATTTTGGAACATTTAATGATCATTTATATTTGATATTATATGCCATATATATGTTAACTATTAAATCATTATTTGTGTGGGACATTTTTTTTTCGATGATTCTTCGGGTTTATTGATCCTTTGGATTTAACACATTAAAGTCAATTTTTTGAAGAAAAAAAAACAACACAAAATTTTACACAGAGAAAAATAAACAATGTAAAGTAACTCCCCAAAAATTTCTATGATATCTGTGCAAGAGCCCTGCACCCTTGTGTACTAGCCCTCTCGAGTATATCCTTTATACCTGTGTGTATTTCATAGCATTTGCAAATATGTATGTGTATATTTGTATTATTTTAATACTGTTGCTTTTAACATTTGTTTGTTGGAACTTTATTATTAAGCTATGTATAATTATCTTTGCATTACGTTTTCTTTTAGAGCATGCAAACATTAAATACTTCTGTTTTCTTGCCAGCCTTTGACTTTGATAGTATGTATCATGATTAATCAGACACAATACCAATAGTATCATAAAAAGATATGGCATACCGGTACTTATAATTGATATTTTGAATGCATTTAACATTGATGATATCTTTTATATTCCTTTTCCAGATTCACAGTATAACAGCACGAAGCGTTCCAAAAGAACAATTAGAACGGTTGAAAGATTCTTCCGGTGACACGTCTGGTGCAATTGATTCATCAGCAAATGACACAAAACCGGTTCAACCGGGTCGCTCTACAGCACTAACCACAGGACAACAAATCAAACAGACCCCTAATATGCCTAAACAAGTGTACCACTTCTCTGAAGACAATAAATCTAAAAAACAGTCGACTCACATTCCAAAACAAAGTGTACAGATTTCATCCAGTGTAAAGCCAGTTGGTCAAGCAAAACGCAAAATCTCAAAATGCTGTGAAGATTAATCTTGCCACTGGAAATACTAATAAACCAATCAGTGATAATGAATCTTCAAACTTACATTTAAAACAGCCAATCAAAAACAGTGTTAAACCTACAGAAAAAGTTGCTCAGCCATTGGAAATTAATGTAAAAACTGGTGCTGATATTGATACCCCAGAAGAAAGAAAGTCCCCCAAAATTAAGACTGGAGCAATATCAGCGATGTCAAAATTCTGGGAAAATATGAATACTGGAGTTAAAGAAAAGGCTCCCGAGATATTAGAAAAAGAATGAAGGTTCATACATTAATTAAAATGTTTATTTTATCTCTTTTTTATCAATTCTATATAAAATAAGCAAATTTGTTGAATTGATATCCCCTGACATTGATATCTATACACCCATGAAGATTCCTGTTGATATCTTGAATATATTCCGAGATATAGCTCTTATAAAATATTGTGACAGACTGACAGATGGATGGATAATTCCAATTCTATATCCCTCCACCTTTGGCGGGGGGATGAACAATTACATGATTCCAACATTGCGATCTTAACTTAGTGGGACCAGCTAAATATTTAAATTTATTGAAAAAAATATTTAAATGAATACATAAATAACTTAATTTAAAAAAGAAAAGAAAACAGGGTCACACATAATTATGAATAGTATGTTAGTAAATCATTAATGCAAAACTGGAATTTTTGTTTTTAAAAATTATTCCAAATGTGCAATTTCACTGTTGATATTGTTGCTATGGTGTACCTCTGATATTTAACTCACCTCTGCATTTTGCCTAATATCATGTGAAATGTTTCTTCCAGATCTGAGCTTAGTTTGCATGTATTAAATTGTCATAATAATGAGTATGCATTTATAATCCACCATTAGTGTTCATAACAAAAGCAAATTTTAAGCATGTTCAAATTCCATCGTTTCACTGTATTTGATGATGATTGTTCATTTTTATCGTTAGAGTTTTAGCTGTTGTGACCATTTCCTGATGAACTTTTAAAGACTTCCAAATGTTAATGTGGTAACTGGCAATGTTAATATCACTTAAAATATTATAGTATCGCCTTTTTGCTGTTTTTAGGAAGAGGGTATTTTATTCAACATGATATATTTATTAGAATTAAAAATTGCATATCTCTATATGCAATTTACCGTGCAAATAATATGTTATTAAGGTGTAGCTTTTCTGTTATATTGGGTTTAGTTTTTCTGTTATATTGTACGACTGTGCCAGTTTACCTGAGAAATTCTCATCTTTGTTATAAAATAATGTTGTCTTTGCTTGCGAGAGATAGAGAACAGATATGGTAGACTTTTCTAACCAGTTCCATTTAACTAATGACGAATTCAAAATTAGACATATTTCAATTTAAGTTAGTGCTTGCTTATTGGAAATCATAATTTGTTTTGTCTATTTTATACAAAGTTATCATTTCAGTGAATAAAACTGACAGATTAAAAAATAAAAGTATACTAAGCTTAGCATGAAATTAAGTGTCACACGAAATTTAACTCAGCCATACTTTTAAAAAAAGTTTTGAAAGAAAACGTATTTAAAACTCATGTTAGTAATAATATGACAGGATTTTTTTTTACCTTCATGTGTAAATAAGAATTTTTATAAAGTTTGGTCAATTTTATACTTTCAATTGTATTGTTTTGAATGTAGTATGAAAATAATACAAGACCGAGTATAAGGCCTACTCTTTTTTAGCTCGGCTGTTTTCGGAGAAAACCCGAGGTATTGTCATAGCCAGCTCGTCGTGTCCGTGTCCGTCGTCGTGTTGTCTGGTGTGCTAAAACCTTAACATTTTGTTAATGTTTTCAACATTGGCTCTAAAATCAAAGTGCTTCAACCTACAACTTTGAAACTTCACATGTAGCTGCACCTTGATTAGTTCTACATGACACACCCATTTTGGGTCACTAGGTCAAAGGTCAAGGTTATTGTGACCTCTTAAAAAAAAAAAAAAAAAAAAAAAAAAAATCGGACAAGCTTTCATTTATTCAAAACTGCACCCGCAGCCGAGCGTGACACCCGTTATGCGGTGCTTTGTTTAAATTAATAATACCCTTTTGTTCTCTCATTATTAATGTATACTGTTTGTAATTGCATTCCATTTAAATCTTTATTTTAATTATTTAAGAGTGCACATATATCCTGTAAATAAATGTTTATATATTTTCACAGATCTTGACATGACATTGTAGTTGTTGCTTGGTTATTTTGTTGTACAAATTACTCAATAACGCCATGTATTTGTTATAATATGTGCATATTAAATCGCAGATAAAATATAATGCAGGAAAATGGTTGAGTTTTGTTCTTATTCAAGTTTACTTTTGGCAGCACATATGGGACAAACTGAGCCTGACTGTGAGAAAACGTGACTTATGCACAGGCTAACCATTGTATAGACTTTAGAATAAGGAATAAACTTTGAACCAAGAGAAATTAGCCTCTCTCTGAGAAAATGGGACTTATGCACAGGCTAACCATTGTTAGACTTTAGAATAAAGAATAGACTTTTAACCAAGAGAAATTAGCCTCTCTCTTAGAAAATAGGACTTATGCACAGGCTAACCATTGTTAGACTTTAGAATAAAGAATAGACTTTGAACCAAGAGCAATTAGCCTTTCTCTAAGAAAATGGAACTTATGGACAGGCTAACCATTGTTAGACTTTAGAATAAAGAATCGACTAAAGAACCAAGAGAAATTAGCCTTTCTTTGAGACAATGGAACTTTGGACAGGCTTACCATTGTTAGACTTTAGAATAAAGAATAGACTTTGAACCAAGAGAAATTAGCCTCTCTCTTAGAAAATGGAACTTATGAACAGGCTAACCATTGTTAGACTTTAGAATAAAGAATAGACTTTGAACCAAGAGAAATTAGCCTTTCTTTGAGACAATGGAACTTATGGACAGACTTACCATTGTTAGACTTTAGAATAAAGAATAGACTTTGAACCAAGAGAAATTAGCCTCTCTCTTAGAAAATGGAACTTATGAACAGGCTAACCATTGTTAGACTTTAGAATAAAGAATAGACTTTGAACCAAGAGAAATTAGCCTCTCTCTTAGAAAATGGAACTTATGGACAGACTTACCATTGTTAGACTTTAGAATAAAGAATAGACTTTGAACCAAGAGAAATTAGCCTCTCTCTTAGAAAATGGAACTTATGAACAGGCTTACCATTGTTTGACTTTCGATGAAAGAATAGACTTTGAACCAAGAGCAATTAGCCTTTCTCTAAGAAAATGGAACTTATGGACAGGCTAACCATTGTTAGACTTTAGAATAAAGAATCGACTAAAGAACCAAGAGAAATTAGCCTTTCTTTGAGACAATGGAACTTTGGACAGGCTTACCATTGTTAGACTTTAGAATAAAGAATAGACTTTGAACCAAGAGAAATTAGCCTCTCTCTTAGAAAATGGAACTTATGAACAGGCTAACCATTGTTAGACTTTAGAATAAAGAATAGACTTTGAACCAAGAGAAATTAGCCTCTCTCTAAGAAAATGGAACTTATGGACAGGCTAACCATTGTTAGACTTTAGAATAAAGAATCGACTAAAGAACCAAGAGAAATTAGCCTTTCTTTGAGACAATGGAACTTTGGACAGGCTTACCATTGTTAGACTTTAGAATAAATAATAGACTTTGAACCAAGAGCAATTAGCCTTTCTTTGAGACAATGGAACTTATGGACAGGCTTACCATTGTTAGACTTTAGAATAAAGAATAGACTTTGAACCAAGAGCAATTAGCCTCTCTCTTAGAAAATGGAACTTATGAACAGGCTTACCATTGTTTGACTTTCGATGAAAGAATAGACTTTCAACCAAGAGAAACAAAAGCTTGTCACAGTATGTCACCCCTCAATTAATTTTGCTGAATGCATCAATAGAAGACTGCTGCTGTTTTTGTTGAACAAATGATTGATCATCCGTCCCATGCAACAGTGAAAGTGTTCAATGAAGCAGTTATATGGTATTACATTCAAGTTCCATTGGTCATTGAATCAGCAAGTTTTATCAACTGTTTTTAGAGATATTTTTACCTAATCGCCTCCAGCCTTGATTCAAATGTTTTATGGCCACAATATCTAGGCCAACGTAGATTTTTAGCCAATAAATTAGTTGAGATACGGCACTGCATGTAAATAATATTTAACATTTAACGCTGTGTTTTAACTCCGAAGACTGCAATCCTTTGGATCTAAGTCTAATCCTTATTCTTGAGTTAAGAATTGATTGGTAAATGCGGGCTCCAATACATAGAGAGTAGCGTGTTACGTCCCTCTCATGTAGTATCTGGTCGATATGAATGAGGAGATATGATAACACAATGCATATCCGGTAACTATGAAAACGTCAATATATGAGCCTTTGGGTATGGTATAGTAATATGCACCAAAGACAGATATAATGTATTTTATAGTTCTTTTAATGCACTTATCTTTTTTTAATTAATACAATATATATAAAGTATTCAAATTTCGGCCAATTAAATAAGGCAGTGGCTAGTCGTACGGCTCTGTATGTATAACCTTTCCTATGGATATTGTCTAGCCGTACGGCTTATAAAGTATAGTGTTAATCAGTAATATTTTTTTTCGGCGTAGCTGTTTAACGTCATTTTTGACCTTAGATGACCTTCATTCATGATAGCTCCCAAATGAATAAATCCAAATTGTGCATTGACTAATTATAAAAAATCACCGTAAACATTGGATGCATATCATGAAGTGACATATGAATATATTGTAAATTACATGCAAATTACAATAAATTAATCAAACCGCTGAAGGCACTGAAGTTGTTCGCTGTTGTCGTCCTTGATGAGCTTGTGCGCATTGCACATGCTAATCAGTGTGCACAGGCTAATCTTATTTGACGTGCATTAAGCCCCGTTTTCCCTGAAAGCAGCCAATATGTACAGATTTCAATGATAAACACTAGGACTGGCCAATGTCGTCTTACAAGCTGGTATATACACTCACTGCTAAAGCAGAATCATTTGTCGTCTGCTGCAGACAGGCAGCGGTAATCGTCCCTAGCAGTGTGAGTTGCGGTTCTTACCGTACCTAAGGCTTCTAAGCACATACCGAATTGCAAAATATGCTCTGTAAATTTAGACCGCTAACGAGACCAACTAAAACTGTTATGATACAAAACATCCTCTAAACATTACATCGAAACGTTTCTCCTTAGTTTACGAAGCAGTATAAGGTTGGTCCTAGAAATTAAGTTACACAAATAATTTAATTCGGTTTCTAATTTGATTCATTAATTAGTCGACGTTCCTTTGTAAGACGTGAAAACTGTTTTTAATAAGTTGCGTCATCGATATTATGAAATTCAATGACGGCAGCCGTCAAAGGTAGTTCTCAGAAATTGAGTTACACAAATAATTTAATTATCTTTTAGACAATTGATAAATAGATGGTTTCATACAAGCAATATATATTAGTTCACTAAAAATGGCCGTGTCTAACTGTTGGGGAAAAATTCTCCACTTATGGTGCATTAATAGGCAAAATTGAATTCTACCAGCGTTCAAATTGTGTACAGTTTTACAAACGTAGTTTAAGGAACATTGAGGCTGCTAAAAGCAGATGCCCTAAAAAAACTTTCAATGAAAATCTTAAAGTGTCGGAAATAACATACAGTTATATTCATTAAGGGAAATTCATGGAGGGAAGAACTTCAAATCAGAAAGCAAAGGCAAGCGAAATCAGAGGTAAATAGGATAGCGTTCGAATTATTGATATTCCTTTATTCTGTTAATTTAAGCGCATTATTTAGTGGCTGAAAGAAATTATTTGCTGAGTCTGGTCAAAGTCATTGAAGTCCGCACCGCATTGAGAAAATGTAGACATAAGTTATGCAGATTTATTTAGAAAAGTAGTTCCCCTTGAATAGTTGCCCTGTTTGAAGTTTAAAATGTATCAAATTTATGTATTTGTTTATTGATTCTATTTTATTATTATATTTTATTATTATTTGTTTATGTATTAAATATATCCTAAACTTCTTACATTTAATGCATGATGTGAACTTCACAATGGAAAATGTGCTTACAAAATGAGTAAGGATTTGGGAAACCGGGGCTTAACGCTAGTGCGTAAACTGCTTTTAATTTGATATATTGTTATCATTAAATAAACTGCACAATTGCTTACATAAAATTAAGCGTTTTCTAACATAATACACTAACTATTTAAGATTTTGTTGATTGAAATTAATTAAACTATGTTAATTGCGATTAATTAAAATATTAAATAACTAATAAGATAAAAATTGAGATAAGTATTCATGAAATTGTAATTTTGATTGCATTACATTTCACAGAAGCCCGGATTCGATAGCGCGCTTTAAAAATCATTATGTAAGGCTAAACAAAACGCCCAGTGAGACAAACCCTCGCTGTTCAACCATGTATGTATCTGAGTGTTATCGTTGCACTTCCATGATATGTCTGTTTGATTCGGTATTTGTACTTGTGTGTGCTTTCCCCGTCCGTTCGTAACGCATATGCTTTCTACAGCTGAAAAAATGATTAAGATAATAAAAAGTTTGAATACGCAAGTACGTCTTAAAATGCACATGTTGCTTATTTTCGGTGAAGAGAAAGTTGTACATATGAATTCAAGCTT